>NW_027102674.1:2500-72500 GCF_036373705.1 Amia ocellicauda
GAGGCTGTCCCTGACGCTCTACTTAAAGGGAAGGCAATATCCGTTTCTGCCGTTCATACTTACAGTTGAACTGTCTCTCTACTCTAAAGCCCGGGACACACCAGCGCGCCGCAGACAGTCCCTGCTAACACGCCACGTTGTGGCAACATTGTGGCAACGTTGTGCGTTAGCTGGGGTGCCACACCAGACCGGAACTATATATTACAAAACGAACACATTGTCTTGATAAAACAGCTGTAATTGAGTGCCTGACACGCCAGTCAAGCGCAATCTTGAGAAGGTGTGCATTTCAGTAAGGATTTCAATTGACATGCAGTATGAAACTGAAAGGAGGTTGCATCACTATGATGCATAACATTGCATGTATTGTATTTTCAAGTGTGTGCATTCATCCTGTTGTCATTTTGTTTTGAAAGCAGAAGAATCATTCAACAGGTTGCTGAGACAAATGTAAACCAGTAAAACATATGAAGAGAAACAAACCTTGAATATAAGTTCAGTTGTTTAAACATTTGACAAACTATGGTGAGGGGGTAAGAAAACATACAAATCCAGCAGCTCCTGTATTTCAATACACCAGAACCCAACATTATTGGCGAGTCGGGTAGTCCATCATCACAGTTCGAGGGCAGGCATCATTTCAGTAATTTCATCCCGTTGCATTCACATCCGTGCCTTGAATGAGATTGAATGTGATCTTTGCTCTCAAGTATGTTCCCAAGTTTTACACTTTCGTGCTTTGCATGAATGGGAATGGAACCGTGTGTGTTGAATGAGGCTCCTTGTGAGCACTGAACTTTGTCCGGTGGAGTTCCTTTTTGTGTTGCTGTAATTGTGTCATTTCTCGATGAGAAAGATTAGGCAACATTTAGTCACTTCTAGCCATGATGCTCAATTTATTTACGAATGTACCCTAGTTACTAGGGACCGTTTACGTTGGAGAACAAGATCTATTGTATGCCTGTGTATTTGGGGAAGTCAAATCTGAAATAATGATGAAATTGCGTGTATCCAAAGTTAAAACTCGTGATTTGTCGCCCTCTGGTGTGTAAAAGATGCAAAAGCTTACAGCACCTGGTATTCCCAGGTGGTCTCCCATACAAGTACTGACCAGGCCCAAGCCTCCTTAGCTTCCGAGATCGGACGAGATCGGGCGTATTCAGGCTAGTATGGCCGTAAGCCAGGGAGGCTGTCCCTGACGCTCTACTTAAAGGGAAGGCAATATCCGTTTCTGCCGTTCATACTTACAGTTGAACTGTCTCTCTACTCTAAAGCCCGGGACACACCAGCGCGCCGCAGACAGTCCCTGCTAACACGCCACGTTGTGGCAACATTGTGGCAACGTTGTGCGTTAGCTGGGGTGCCACACCAGACCGGAACTATATATTACAAAACGAACACATTGTCTTGATAAAACAGCTGTAATTGAGTGCCTGACACGCCAGTCAAGCGCAATCTTGAGAAGGTGTGCATTTCAGTAAGGATTTCAATTGACATGCAGTATGAAACTGAAAGGAGGTTGCATCACTATGATGCATAACATTGCATGTATTGTATTTTCAAGTGTGTGCATTCATCCTTTTGTCATTTTGTTTTGAAAGCAGAAGAATCATTCAACAGGTTGCTGAGACAAATGTAAACCAGTAAAACATATGAAGAGAAACAAACCTTGAATATAAGTTCAGTTGTTTAAACATTTGACAAACTATGGTGAGGGGGTAAGAAAACACACAAATCCAGCAGCTCCTGTATTTCAATACACCAGAACCCAATATTATTGGCGAGTCGGGTAGTCCATCATCACAGTTCGAGGGCAGGCATCATTTCAGTAATTTCATCCCGTTGCATTCACATCCGTGCCTTGAATGAGATTGAATGTGATCTTTGCTCTCAAGTATGTTCCCAAGTTTTACACTTTCGTGCTTTGCATGAATGGGAATGGAACCGTGTGTGTTGAATGAGGCTCCTTGTGAGCACTGATCTTTGTCCGGTGGAGTTCCTTTTTGTGTTGCTGTAATTGTGTCATTTCTCGATGAGAAAGATTAGGCAACATTTAGTCACTTCTAGCCATGATGCTCAATTTATTTACGAATGTACCCTAGTTACTAGGGACCGTTTACGTTGGAGAACAAGATCTATTGTATGCCTGTGTATTTGGGGAAGTCAAATCTGAAATAATGATGAAATTGCGTGTATCCAAAGTTAAAACTCGTGATTTGTCGCGCTCTGGTGTGTAAAAGATGCAAAAGCTTACAGCACCTGGTATTCCCAGGCGGTCTCCCATTCAAGTACTGACCAGGCCCGAGCCTGCTTAGCTTCCGAGATCGGACGAGATCGGGCGTATTCAGGCTAGTATGGCCGTAAGCCAGGGAGGCTGTCCCTGACGCTCTACTTAAAGGGATGGCAATATCCGTTTCTGCCGTTCATACTTACAGTTGAACTGTCTCTCTACTCTAAAGCCCGGGACACACCAGCGCGCCGCAGACAGTCCCTGCTAATATGCCACGTTGTGGCAACGTTGTGCGTTAGCTGGGGTGCCACACCAGACCGGAACTATATTTTACAAAACGAACACATTTGTCTTGATAAAACAGCTGTAATTGAGTGCCTGACACGCCAGTCAAGCGCAATCTTGAGAAGGTGTGCATTTCAGTAAGGATTTCAATTGACATGCAGTATGAAACTGAAAGGAGGTTGCATCACTATGATGCATAACATTGCATGTATTGTATTTTCAAGTGTGTGCATTCATCCTGTTGTCATTTTGTTTTGAAAGCAGAAGAATCATTCAACAGGTTGCTGAGACAAATGTAAACCAGTAAAACATATGAAGAGAAACAAACCTTGAATATAAGTTCAGTTGTTTAAACATTTGACAAACTATGGTGAGGGGGTAAGAAAACACACAAATCCAGCAGCTCCTGTATTTCAATACACCAGAACCCAATATTATTGGCGAGTCGGGTAGTCCATCATCACAGTTCGAGGGCAGGCATCATTTCAGTAATTTCATCCCGTTGCATTCACATCCGTGCCTTGAATGAGATTGAATGTGATCTTTGCTCTCAAGTATGTTCCCAAGTTTTACACTTTCGTGCTTTGCATGAATGGGAATGGAACCGTGTGTGTTGAATGAGGCTCCTTGTGAGCACTGATCTTTGTCCGGTGGAGTTCCTTTTTGTGTTGCTGTAATTGTGTCATTTCTCGATGAGAAAGATTAGGCAACATTTAGTCACTTCTAGCCATGATGCTCAATTTATTTACGAATGTACCCTAGTTACTAGGGACCGTTTACGTTGGAGAACAAGATCTATTGTATGCATGTGTATTTGGGGAAGTCAAATCTGAAATAATGATGAAATTGCGTGTATCCAAAGTTAAAACTCGTGATTTGTCGCCCTTTGGTGTGTAAAAGATGCAAAAGCTTACAGCACCTGGTATTCCCAGGCGGTCTCCCATCCAAGTACTGACCAGGCCCGAGCCTGCTTAGCTTCCGAGATCGGACGAGATCGGGCGTATTCAGGCTAGTATGGCCGTAAGCCAGGGAGGCTGTCCCTGACGCTCTACTTAAAGGGATGGCAATATCCGTTTCTGCCGTTCATACTTACAGTTGAACTGTCTCTCTACTCTAAAGCCCGGGACACACCAGCGCGCCGCAGACAGTCCCTGCTAATATGCCACGTTGTGGCAACGTTGTGCGTTAGCTGGGGTGCCACACCAGACCGGAACTATATTTTACAAAACGAACACATTTGTCTTGATAAAACAGCTGTAATTGAGTGCCTGACACGCCAGTCAAGCGCAATCTTGAGAAGGTGTGCATTTCAGTAAGGATTTCAATTGACATGCAGTATGAAACTGAAAGGAGGTTGCATCACTATGATGCATAACATTGCATGTATTGTATTTTCAAGTGTGTGCATTCATCCTGTTGTCATTTTGTTTTGAAAGCAGAAGAATCATTCAACAGGTTGCTGAGACAAATGTAAACCAGTAAAACATATGAAGAGAAACAAACCTTGAATATAAGTTCAGTTGTTTAAACATTTGACAAACTATGGTGAGGGGGTAAGAAAACACACAAATCCAGCAGCTCCTGTATTTCAATACACCAGAACCCAATATTATTGGCGAGTCGGGTAGTCCATCATCACAGTTCGAGGGCAGGCATCATTTCAGTAATTTCATCCCGTTGCATTCACATCCGTGCCTTGAATGAGATTGAATGTGATCTTTGCTCTCAAGTATGTTCCCAAGTTTTACACTTTCGTGCTTTGCATGAATGGGAATGGAACCGTGTGTGTTGAATGAGGCTCCTTGTGAGCACTGATCTTTGTCCGGTGGAGTTCCTTTTTGTGTTGCTGTAATTGTGTCATTTCTCGATGAGAAAGATTAGGCAACATTTAGTCACTTCTAGCCATGATGCTCAATTTATTTACGAATGTACCCTAGTTACTAGGGACCGTTTACGTTGGAGAACAAGATCTATTGTATGCCTGTGTATTTGGGGAAGTCAAATCTGAAATAATGATGAAATTGCGTGTATCCAAAGTTAAAACTCGTGATTTGTCGCGCTCTGGTGTGTAAAAGATGCAAAAGCTTACAGCACCTGGTATTCCCAGGCGGTCTCCCATCCAAGTACTGACCAGGCCCGAGCCTGCTTAGCTTCCGAGATCGGACGAGATCGGGCGTATTCAGGCTAGTATGGCCGTAAGCCAGGGAGGCTGTCCCTGACGCTCTACTTAAAGGGATGGCATTATCCGTTTCTGCCGTTCATACTTACAGTTGAACTGTCTCTCTACTCTAAAGCCCGGGACACACCAGCGCGCCGCAGACAGTCCCTGCTAATATGCCACGTTGTGGCAACGTTGTGCGTTAGCTGGGGTGCCACACCAGACCGGAACTATATTTTACAAAACGAACACATTTGTCTTGATAAAACAGCTGTAATTGAGTGCCTGACACGCCAGTCAAGCGCAATCTTGAGAAGGTGTGCATTTCAGTAAGGATTTCAATTGACATGCAGTATGAAACTGAAAGGAGGTTGCATCACTATGATGCATAACATTGCATGTATTGTATTTTCAAGTGTGTGCATTCATCCTGTTGTCATTTTGTTTTGAAAGCAGAAGAATCATTCAACAGGTTGCTGAGACAAATGTAAACCAGTAAAACATATGAAGAGAAACAAACCTTGAATATAAGTTCAGTTGTTTAAACATTTGACAAACTATGGTGAGGGGGTAAGAAAACACACAAATCCAGCAGCTCCTGTATTTCAATACACCAGAACCCAATATTATTGGCGAGTCGGGTAGTCCATCATCACAGTTCGAGGGCAGGCATCATTTCAGTAATTTCATCCCGTTGCATTCACATCCGTGCCTTGAATGAGATTGAATGTGATCTTTGCTCTCAAGTATGTTCCCAAGTTTTACACTTTCGTGCTTTGCATGAATGGGAATGGAACCGTGTGTGTTGAATGAGGCTCCTTGTGAGCACTGAACTTTGTCCGGTGGAGTTCCTTTTTGTGTTGCTGTAATTGTGTCATTTCTCGATGAGAAAGATTAGGCAACATTTAGTCACTTCTAGCCATGATGCTCAATTTATTTACGAATGTACCCTAGTTACTAGGGACCGTTTACGTTGGAGAACAAGATCTATTGTATGCCTGTGTATTTGGGGAAGTCAAATCTGAAATAATGATGAAATTGCGTGTATCCAAAGTTAAAACTCGTGATTTGTCGCCCTCTGGTGTGTAAAAGATGCAAAAGCTTACAGCACCTGGTATTCCCAGGCGGTCTCCCATGCAAGTACTGACCAGGCCCGAGCCTGCTTAGCTTCCGAGATCGGACGAGATCGGGCGTATTCAGGCTAGTATGGCCGTAAGCCAGGAATGCTGACCCTGACGCTCTACTTAAAGGGAAGGCAATATCCGTTTCTGCCGTTCATACTTACAGTTGAACTGTCTCTCTACTCTAAAGCCCGGGACACACCAGCGCGCCGCAGACAGTCCCTGCTAACACGCCACGTTGTGGCAACATTGTGGCAACGTTGTGCGTTAGCTGGGGTGCCACACCAGACCGGAACTTTATTTTACAAAACGAACACATTGTCTTGATAATACAGCTGTAATTGAGTGCCTGACACGCCAGTCAAGCGCAATCTTGAGAAGGTGTGCATTTCAGTAAGGATTTCAATTGACATGCAGTATGAAACTGAAAGGAGGTTGCATCACTATGATGCATAACATTGCATGTATTGTATTTTAAAGTGTTTGCATTCATCCTGTTGTCATTTTGTTTTGAAAGCAGAAGAATCATTCAACAGGTTGCTGAGACAAATGTAAACCAGTAAAACATATGAAGAGAAACAAACCTTGAATATAAGTTCAGTTGTTTAAACATTTGACAAACTATGGTGAGGGGGTAAGAAAACACACAAATCCGGCAGCTCCTGTATTTCAATACACCAGAACCCAATATTATTGGCGAGTCGGGTAGTCCATCATCACAGTTCGAGGGCAGGCATCATTTCAGTAATTTCATCCCGTTGCATTCACATCCGTGCCTTGAATGAGATTGAATGTGATCTTTGCTCTCAAGTATGTTCCCAAGTTTTACACTTTCGTGCTTTGCATGAATGGGAATGGAACCGTGTGTGTTGAATGAGGCTCCTTGTGAGCACTGAACTTTGTCCGGTGGAGTTCCTTTTTGTGTTGCTGTAATTGTGTCATTTCTCGATGAGAAAGATTAGGCAACATTTAGTCACTTCTAGCCATGATGCTCAATTTATTTACGAATGTACCCTAGTTACTAGGGACCGTTTACGTTGGAGAACAAGATCTATTGTATGCCTGTGTATTTGGGGAAGTCAAATCTGAAATAATGATGAAATTGCGTGTATCCAAAGTTAAAACTCGTGATTTGTCGCCCTCTGGTGTGTAAAAGATGCAAAAGCTTACAGCACCTGGTATTCCCAGGCGGTCTCCCATCCAAGTACTGACCAGGCCCGAGCCTGCTTAGCTTCTGAGATCGGACGAGATCGGGCGTATTCAGGCTAGTATGGCCGTAAGCCAGGGAGGCTGTCCCTGACGCTCTACTTAAAGGGAAGGCAATATCCGTTTCTGCCGTTCATACTTACAGTTGAACTGTCTCTCTACTCTAAAGCCCGGGACACACCAGCGCGCCGCAGACAGTCCCTGCTAACACGCCACGTTGTGGCAACATTGTGGCAACGTTGTGCGTTAGCTGGGGTGCCACACCAGACCGGAACTATATATTACAAAACGAACACATTGTCTTGATAAAACAGCTGTAATTGAGTGCCTGACACGCCAGTCAAGCGCAATCTTGAGAAGGTGTGCATTTCAGTAAGGATTTCAATTGACATGCAGTATGAAACTGAAAGGAGGTTGCATCACTATGATGCATAACATTGCATGTATTGTATTTTCAAGTGTGTGCATTCATCCTGTTGTCATTTTGTTTTGAAAGCAGAAGAATCATTCAACAGGTTGCTGAGACAAATGTAAACCAGTAAAACATATGAAGAGAAACAAACCTTGAATATAAGTTCAGTTGTTTAAACATTTGACAAACTATGGTGAGGGGGTAAGAAAACATACAAATCCAGCAGCTCCTGTATTTCAATACACCAGAACCCAACATTATTGGCGAGTCGGGTAGTCCATCATCACAGTTCGAGGGCAGGCATCATTTCAGTAATTTCATCCCGTTGCATTCACATCCGTGCCTTGAATGAGATTGAATGTGATCTTTGCTCTCAAGTATGTTCCCAAGTTTTACACTTTCGTGCTTTGCATGAATGGGAATGGAACCGTGTGTGTTGAATGAGGCTCCTTGTGAGCACTGAACTTTGTCCGGTGGAGTTCCTTTTTGTGTTGCTGTAATTGTGTCATTTCTCGATGAGAAAGATTAGGCAACATTTAGTCACTTCTAGCCATGATGCTCAATTTATTTACGAATGTACCCTAGTTACTAGGGACCGTTTACGTTGGAGAACAAGATCTATTGTATGCCTGTGTATTTGGGGAAGTCAAATCTGAAATAATGATGAAATTGCGTGTATCCAAAGTTAAAACTCGTGATTTGTCGCCCTCTGGTGTGTAAAAGATGCAAAAGCTTACAGCACCTGGTATTCCCAGGTGGTCTCCCATACAAGTACTGACCAGGCCCAAGCCTCCTTAGCTTCCGAGATCGGACGAGATCGGGCGTATTCAGGCTAGTATGGCCGTAAGCCAGGGAGGCTGTCCCTGACGCTCTACTTAAAGGGAAGGCAATATCCGTTTCTGCCGTTCATACTTACAGTTGAACTGTCTCTCTACTCTAAAGCCCGGGACACACCAGCGCGCCGCAGACAGTCCCTGCTAACACGCCACGTTGTGGCAACATTGTGGCAACGTTGTGCGTTAGCTGGGGTGCCACACCAGACCGGAACTATATATTACAAAACGAACACATTGTCTTGATAAAACAGCTGTAATTGAGTGCCTGACACGCCAGTCAAGCGCAATCTTGAGAAGGTGTGCATTTCAGTAAGGATTTCAATTGACATGCAGTATGAAACTGAAAGGAGGTTGCATCACTATGATGCATAACATTGCATGTATTGTATTTTCAAGTGTGTGCATTCATCCTTTTGTCATTTTGTTTTGAAAGCAGAAGAATCATTCAACAGGTTGCTGAGACAAATGTAAACCAGTAAAACATATGAAGAGAAACAAACCTTGAATATAAGTTCAGTTGTTTAAACATTTGACAAACTATGGTGAGGGGGTAAGAAAACACACAAATCCAGCAGCTCCTGTATTTCAATACACCAGAACCCAATATTATTGGCGAGTCGGGTAGTCCATCATCACAGTTCGAGGGCAGGCATCATTTCAGTAATTTCATCCCGTTGCATTCACATCCGTGCCTTGAATGAGATTGAATGTGATCTTTGCTCTCAAGTATGTTCCCAAGTTTTACACTTTCGTGCTTTGCATGAATGGGAATGGAACCGTGTGTGTTGAATGAGGCTCCTTGTGAGCACTGATCTTTGTCCGGTGGAGTTCCTTTTTGTGTTGCTGTAATTGTGTCATTTCTCGATGAGAAAGATTAGGCAACATTTAGTCACTTCTAGCCATGATGCTCAATTTATTTACGAATGTACCCTAGTTACTAGGGACCGTTTACGTTGGAGAACAAGATCTATTGTATGCCTGTGTATTTGGGGAAGTCAAATCTGAAATAATGATGAAATTGCGTGTATCCAAAGTTAAAACTCGTGATTTGTCGCGCTCTGGTGTGTAAAAGATGCAAAAGCTTACAGCACCTGGTATTCCCAGGCGGTCTCCCATCCAAGTACTGACCAGGCCCGAGCCTGCTTAGCTTCCGAGATCGGACGAGATCGGGCGTATTCAGGCTAGTATGGCCGTAAGCCAGGGAGGCTGTCCCTGACGCTCTACTTAAAGGGATGGCAATATCCGTTTCTGCCGTTCATACTTACAGTTGAACTGTCTCTCTACTCTAAAGCCCGGGACACACCAGCGCGCCGCAGACAGTCCCTGCTAATATGCCACGTTGTGGCAACGTTGTGCGTTAGCTGGGGTGCCACACCAGACCGGAACTATATTTTACAAAACGAACACATTTGTCTTGATAAAACAGCTGTAATTGAGTGCCTGACACGCCAGTCAAGCGCAATCTTGAGAAGGTGTGCATTTCAGTAAGGATTTCAATTGACATGCAGTATGAAACTGAAAGGAGGTTGCATCACTATGATGCATAACATTGCATGTATTGTATTTTCAAGTGTGTGCATTCATCCTGTTGTCATTTTGTTTTGAAAGCAGAAGAATCATTCAACAGGTTGCTGAGACAAATGTAAACCAGTAAAACATATGAAGAGAAACAAACCTTGAATATAAGTTCAGTTGTTTAAACATTTGACAAACTATGGTGAGGGGGTAAGAAAACACACAAATCCAGCAGCTCCTGTATTTCAATACACCAGAACCCAATATTATTGGCGAGTCGGGTAGTCCATCATCACAGTTCGAGGGCAGGCATCATTTCAGTAATTTCATCCCGTTGCATTCACATCCGTGCCTTGAATGAGATTGAATGTGATCTTTGCTCTCAAGTATGTTCCCAAGTTTTACACTTTCGTGCTTTGCATGAATGGGAATGGAACCGTGTGTGTTGAATGAGGCTCCTTGTGAGCACTGATCTTTGTCCGGTGGAGTTCCTTTTTGTGTTGCTGTAATTGTGTCATTTCTCGATGAGAAAGATTAGGCAACATTTAGTCACTTCTAGCCATGATGCTCAATTTATTTACGAATGTACCCTAGTTACTAGGGACCGTTTACGTTGGAGAACAAGATCTATTGTATGCATGTGTATTTGGGGAAGTCAAATCTGAAATAATGATGAAATTGCGTGTATCCAAAGTTAAAACTCGTGATTTGTCGCCCTTTGGTGTGTAAAAGATGCAAAAGCTTACAGCACCTGGTATTCCCAGGCGGTCTCCCATCCAAGTACTGACCAGGCCCGAGCCTGCTTAGCTTCCGAGATCGGACGAGATCGGGCGTATTCAGGCTAGTATGGCCGTAAGCCAGGGAGGCTGTCCCTGACGCTCTACTTAAAGGGATGGCAATATCCGTTTCTGCCGTTCATACTTACAGTTGAACTGTCTCTCTACTCTAAAGCCCGGGACACACCAGCGCGCCGCAGACAGTCCCTGCTAATATGCCACGTTGTGGCAACGTTGTGCGTTAGCTGGGGTGCCACACCAGACCGGAACTATATTTTACAAAACGAACACATTTGTCTTGATAAAACAGCTGTAATTGAGTGCCTGACACGCCAGTCAAGCGCAATCTTGAGAAGGTGTGCATTTCAGTAAGGATTTCAATTGACATGCAGTATGAAACTGAAAGGAGGTTGCATCACTATGATGCATAACATTGCATGTATTGTATTTTCAAGTGTGTGCATTCATCCTGTTGTCATTTTGTTTTGAAAGCAGAAGAATCATTCAACAGGTTGCTGAGACAAATGTAAACCAGTAAAACATATGAAGAGAAACAAACCTTGAATATAAGTTCAGTTGTTTAAACATTTGACAAACTATGGTGAGGGGGTAAGAAAACACACAAATCCAGCAGCTCCTGTATTTCAATACACCAGAACCCAATATTATTGGCGAGTCGGGTAGTCCATCATCACAGTTCGAGGGCAGGCATCATTTCAGTAATTTCATCCCGTTGCATTCACATCCGTGCCTTGAATGAGATTGAATGTGATCTTTGCTCTCAAGTATGTTCCCAAGTTTTACACTTTCGTGCTTTGCATGAATGGGAATGGAACCGTGTGTGTTGAATGAGGCTCCTTGTGAGCACTGATCTTTGTCCGGTGGAGTTCCTTTTTGTGTTGCTGTAATTGTGTCATTTCTCGATGAGAAAGATTAGGCAACATTTAGTCACTTCTAGCCATGATGCTCAATTTATTTACGAATGTACCCTAGTTACTAGGGACCGTTTACGTTGGAGAACAAGATCTATTGTATGCCTGTGTATTTGGGGAAGTCAAATCTGAAATAATGATGAAATTGCGTGTATCCAAAGTTAAAACTCGTGATTTGTCGCGCTCTGGTGTGTAAAAGATGCAAAAGCTTACAGCACCTGGTATTCCCAGGCGGTCTCCCATCCAAGTACTGACCAGGCCCGAGCCTGCTTAGCTTCCGAGATCGGACGAGATCGGGCGTATTCAGGCTAGTATGGCCGTAAGCCAGGGAGGCTGTCCCTGACGCTCTACTTAAAGGGATGGCAATATCCGTTTCTGCCGTTCATACTTACAGTTGAACTGTCTCTCTACTCTAAAGCCCGGGACACACCAGCGCGCCGCAGACAGTCCCTGCTAATATGCCACGTTGTGGCAACGTTGTGCGTTAGCTGGGGTGCCACACCAGACCGGAACTATATTTTACAAAACGAACACATTTGTCTTGATAAAACAGCTGTAATTGAGTGCCTGACACGCCAGTCAAGCGCAATCTTGAGAAGGTGTGCATTTCAGTAAGGATTTCAATTGACATGCAGTATGAAACTGAAAGGAGGTTGCATCACTATGATGCATAACATTGCATGTATTGTATTTTCAAGTGTGTGCATTCATCCTGTTGTCATTTTGTTTTGAAAGCAGAAGAATCATTCAACAGGTTGCTGAGACAAATGTAAACCAGTAAAACATATGAAGAGAAACAAACCTTGAATATAAGTTCAGTTGTTTAAACATTTGACAAACTATGGTGAGGGGGTAAGAAAACACACAAATCCAGCAGCTCCTGTATTTCAATACACCAGAACCCAATATTATTGGCGAGTCGGGTAGTCCATCATCACAGTTCGAGGGCAGGCATCATTTCAGTAATTTCACCCCGTTGCATTCACATCCGTGCCTTGAATGAGATTCAATGTGATCTTTGCTCTCAAGTATGTTCCCAAGTTTTACACTTTCGTGCTTTGCATGAATGGGAATGGAACCGTGTGTGTTGAATGAGGCTCCTTGTGAGCACTGATCTTTGTCCGGTGGAGTTCCTTTTTGTGTTGCTGTAATTGTGTCATTTCTCGATGAGAAAGATTAGGCAACATTTAGTCACTTCTAGCCATGATGCTCAATTTATTTACGAATGTACCCTAGTTACTAGGGACCGTTTACGTTGGAGAACAAGATCTATTGTATGCCTGTGTATTTGGGGAAGTCAAATCTGAAATAATGATGAAATTGCGTGTATCCAAAGTTAAAACTCGTGATTTGTCGCGCTCTGGTGTGTAAAAGATGCAAAAGCTTACAGCACCTGGTATTCCCAGGCAGTCTCCCATTCAAGTACTGACCAGGCCCGAGCCTGCTTAGCTTCCGAGATCGGACGAGATCGGGCGTATTCAGACTAGTATGGCCGTAAGCCAGGGAGGCTGTCCCTGACGCTCTACTTAAAGGGATGGCAATATCCGTTTCTGCCGTTCATACTTACAGTTGAACTGTCTCTCTACTCTAAAGCCCGGGACACACCAGCGCGCCGCAGACAGTCCCTGCTAATATGCCACGTTGTGGCAACGTTGTGCGTTAGCTGGGGTGCCACACCAGACCGGAACTATATTTTACAAAACGAACACATTTGTCTTGATAAAACAGCTGTAATTGAGTGCCTGACACGCCAGTCAAGCGCAATCTTGAGAAGGTGTGCATTTCAGTAAGGATTTCAATTGACATGCAGTATGAAACTGAAAGGAGGTTGCATCACTATGATGCATAACATTGCATGTATTGTATTTTCAAGTGTGTGCATTCATCCTGTTGTCATTTTGTTTTGAAAGCAGAAGAATCATTCAACAGGTTGCTGAGACAAATGTAAACCAGTAAAACATATGAAGAGAAACAAACCTTGAATATAAGTTCAGTTGTTTAAACATTTGACAAACTATGGTGAGGGGGTAAGAAAACACACAAATCCAGCAGCTCCTGTATTTCAATACACCAGAACCCAATATTATTGGCGAGTCGGGTAGTCCATCATCACAGTTCGAGGGCAGGCATCATTTCAGTAATTTCATCCCGTTGCATTCACATCCGTGCCTTGAATGAGATTCAATGTGATCTTTGCTCTCAAGTATGTTCCCAAGTTTTACACTTTCGTGCTTTGCATGAATGGGAATGGAACCGTGTGTGTTGAATGAGGCTCCTTGTGAGCACTGATCTTTGTCCGGTGGAGTTCCTTTTTGTGTTGCTGTAATTGTGTCATTTCTCGATGAGAAAGATTAGGCAACATTTAGTCACTTCTAGCCATGATGCTCAATTTATTTACGAATGTACCCTAGTTACTAGGGACCGTTTACGTTGGAGAACAAGATCTATTGTATGCCTGTGTATTTGGGGAAGTCAAATCTGAAATAATGATGAAATTGCGTGTATCCAAAGTTAAAACTCGTGATTTGTCGCGCTCTGGTGTGTAAAAGATGCAAAAGCTTACAGCACCTGGTATTCCCAGGCGGTCTCCCATCCAAGTACTGACCAGGCCCGAGCCTGCTTAGCTTCCGAGATCGGACGAGATCGGGCGTATTCAGGCTAGTATGGCCGTAAGCCAGGGAGGGTGTCCCTGACGCTCTACTTAAAGGGATGGCAATATCCGTTTCTGCCGTTCATACTTACAGTTGAACTGTCTCTCTACTCTAAAGCCCGGGACACACCAGCGCGCCGCAGACAGTCCCTGCTAATATGCCACGTTGTGGCAACGTTGTGCGTTAGCTGGGGTGCCACACCAGACCGGAACTATATATTACAAAACGAACACATTGTCTTGATAAAACAGCTGTAATTGAGTGCCTGACACGCCAGTCAAGCGCAATCTTGAGAAGGTGTGCATTTCAGTAAGGATTTCAATTGACATGCAGTATGAAACTGAAAGGAGGTTGCATCACTATGATGCATAACATTGCATGTATTGTATTTTCAAGTGTGTGCATTCATCCTTTTGTCATTTTGTTTTGAAAGCAGAAGAATCATTCAACAGGTTGCTGAGACAAATGTAAACCAGTAAAACATATGAAGAGAAACAAACCTTGAATATAAGTTCAGTTGTTTAAACATTTGACAAACTATGGTGAGGGGGTAAGAAAACACACAAATCCAGCAGCTCCTGTATTTCAATACACCAGAACCCAATATTATTGGCGAGTCGGGTAGTCCATCATCACAGTTCGAGGGCAGGCATCATTTCAGTAATTTCATCCCGTTGCATTCACATCCGTGCCTTGAATGAGATTGAATATGATCTTTGCTCTCAAGTATGTTCCCAAGTTTTACACTTTCGTGCTTTGCATGAATGGGAATGGAACCGTGTGTGTTGAATGAGGCTCCTTGTGAGCACTGAACTTTGTCCGGTGGAGTTCCTTTTTGTGTTGCTATAATTGTGTCATTTCTCGATGAGAAAGATTAGGCAACATTTAGTCACTTCTAGCCATGATGCTCAATTTATTTACAAATGTACACTAGTTACTAGGGACCGTTTACGTTGGAGAACAAGATCTATTGTATGCCTGTGTATTTGGGGAAGTCAAATCTGAAATAATGATGAAATTGCGTGTATCCAAAGTTAAAACTTGTGATTTGTCGCCCTTTGGTGTGTAAAAGATGCAAAGGCTTACAGCACCTGGTATTCCCAGGCGGTCTCCCATCCAAGTACTGACCAGGCCCGAGCCTGCTTAGCTTCCGAGATCGGACGAGATCGGGCGTATTCAGGCTAGTATGGCCGTAAGCCAGGGAGGCTGTCCCTGACGCTCTACTTAAAGGGAAGGCAATATCCGTTTCTGCCGCTCATACTTGCAGTTGAACTGTCTCTCTACTCTAAAGCCCGGGACACACCAGCGCGCCGCAGCCAGTCCCTGCTAACACGAAACGTTGTGGCAACGTTGTGCGTTAGCTGGGGTGCCACACCAGACCGGAACTATATTTTACAAAACGAACACATTGTCTTGATAATACAGCTGTAATTGAGTGCCTGACACGCCAGTCAAGCGCAATCTTGAGAAGGTGTGCATTTCAGTAAGGATTTCAATTGACATGCAGTATGAAACTGAAAGGAGGTTGCATCACTATGATGCATAACATTGCATGTATTGTATTTTCAAGTGTGTGCATTCATCCTGTTGTCATTTTGTTTTGAAAGCAGAAGAATCATTCAACAGGTTGCTGAGACAAATGTAAACCAGTAAAACATATGAAGAGAAACAAACCTTGAATATAAGTTCAGTTGTTTAAACATTTGACAAACTATGGTGAGGGGGTAAGAAAACACACAAATCCAGCAGCTCCTGTATTTCAATACACCAGAACCCAATATTATTGGCGAGTCGGGTAGTCCATCATCACAGTTCGAGGGCAGGCATCATTTCAGTAATTTCATCCCGTTGCATTCACATCCGTGCCTTGAATGAGATTGAATGTGATCTTTGCTCTCAAGTATGTTCCCAAGTTTTACACTTTCGTGCTTTGCATGAATGGGAATGGAACCGTGTGTGTTGAATGAGGCTCCTTGTGAGCACTGATCTTTGTCCGGTGGAGTTCCTTTTTGTGTTGCTGTAATTGTGTCATTTCTCGATGAGAAAGATTAGGCAACATTTAGTCACTTCTAGCCATGATGCTCAATTTATTTACGAATGTACCCTAGTTACTAGGGACCGTTTACGTTGGAGAACAAGATCTATTGTATGCCTGTGTATTTGGGGAAGTCAAATCTGAAATAATGATGAAATTGCGTGTATCCAAAGTTAAAACTCGTGATTTGTCGCGCTCTGGTGTGTAAAAGATGCAAAAGCTTACAGCACCTGGTATTCCCAGGCGGTCTCCCATCCAAGTACTGACCAGGCCCGAGCCTGCTTAGCTTCCGAGATCGGACGAGATCGGGCGTATTCAGGCTAGTATGGCCGTAAGCCAGGGAGGCTGTCCCTGACGCTCTACTTAAAGGGATGGCAATATCCGTTTCTGCCGTTCATACTTACAGTTGAACTGTCTCTCTACTCTAAAGCCCGGGACACACCAGCGCGCCGCAGACAGTCCCTGCTAATATGCCACGTTGTGGCAACGTTGTGCGTTAGCTGGGGTGCCACACCAGACCGGAACTATATTTTACAAAACGAACACATTTGTCTTGATAAAACAGCTGTAATTGAGTGCCTGACACGCCAGTCAAGCGCAATCTTGAGAAGGTGTGCATTTCAGTAAGGATTTCAATTGACATGCAGTATGAAACTGAAAGGAGGTTGCATCACTATGATGCATAACATTGCATGTATTGTATTTTCAAGTGTGTGCATTCATCCTGTTGTCATTTTGTTTTGAAAGCAGAAGAATCATTCAACAGGTTGCTGAGACAAATGTAAACCAGTAAAACATATGAAGAGAAACAAACCTTGAATATAAGTTCAGTTGTTTAAACATTTGACAAACTATGGTGAGGGGGTAAGAAAACACACAAATCCAGCAGCTCCTGTATTTCAATACACCAGAACCCAATATATTGGCGAGTCGGGTAGTCCATCATCACAGTTCGAGGGCAGGCATCATTTCAGTAATTTCATCCCGTTGCATTCACATCCGTGCCTTGAATGAGATTGAATGTGATCTTTGCTCTCAAGTATGTTCCCAAGTTTTACACTTTCGTGCTTTGCATGAATGGGAATGGAACCGTGTGTGTTGAATGAGGCTCCTTGTGAGCACTGATCTTTGTCCGGTGGAGTTCCTTTTTGTGTTGCTGTAATTGTGTCATTTCTCGATGAGAAAGATTAGGCAACATTTAGTCACTTCTAGCCATGATGCTCAATTTATTTACGAATGTACCCTAGTTACTAAGGACCGTTTACGTTGGAGAACAAGATCTATTGTATGCCTGTGTATTTGGGGAAGTCAAATCTGAAATAATGATGAAATTGCGTGTATCCAAAGTTAAAACTCGTGATTTGTCGCCCTTTGGTGTGTAAAAGATGCAAAAGCTTACAGCACCTGGTATTCCCAGGCGGTCTCCCATCCAAGTACTGACCAGGCCCGAGCCTGCTTAGCTTCCAAGATCGGACGAGATCGGGCGTATTCAGGCTAGTATGGCCGTAAGCCAGGGAGGCTGTCCCTGACGCTCTACTTAAAGGGATGGCAATATCCGTTTCTGCCGTTCATACTTACAGTTGAACTGTCTCTCTACTCTAAAGCCCGGGACACACCAGCGCGCCGCAGACAGTCCCTGCTAATATGCCACGTTGTGGCAACGTTGTGCGTTAGCTGGGGTGCCACACCAGACCGGAACTATATTTTACAAAACGAACACATTTGTCTTGATAAAACAGCTGTAATTGAGTGCCTGACACGCCAGTCAAGCGCAATCTTGAGAAGGTGTGCATTTCAGTAAGGATTTCAATTGACATGCAGTATGAAACTGAAAGGAGGTTGCATCACTATGATGCATAACATTGCATGTATTGTATTTTCAAGTGTGTGCATTCATCCTGTTGTCATTTTGTTTTGAAAGCAGAAGAATCATTCAACAGGTTGCTGAGACAAATGTAAACCAGTAAAACATATGAAGAGAAACAAACCTTGAATATAAGTTCAGTTGTTTAAACATTTGACAAACTATGGTGAGGGGGTAAGAAAACACACAAATCCAGCAGCTCCTGTATTTCAATACACCAGAACCCAATATTATTGGCGAGTCGGGTAGTCCATCATCACAGTTCGAGGGCAGGCATCATTTCAGTAATTTCATCCCGTTGCATTCACATCCGTGCCTTGAATGAGATTGAATGTGATCTTTGCTCTCAAGTATGTTCCCAAGTTTTACACTTTCGTGCTTTGCATGAATGGGAATGGAACTGTGTGTGTTGAATGAGGCTCCTTGTGAGCACTGATCTTTGTCCGGTGGAGTTCCTTTTTGTGTTGCTGTAATTGTGTCATTTCTCGATGAGAAAGATTAGGCAACATTTAGTCACTTCTAGCCATGATGCTCAATTTATTTACGAATGTACCCTAGTTACTAGGGACCGTTTACGTTGGAGAACAAGATCTATTGTATGCCTGTGTATTTGGGGAAGTCAAATCTGAAATAATGATGAAATTGCGTGTATCCAAAGTTAAAACTCGTGATTTGTCGCGCTCTGGTGTGTAAAAGATGCAAAAGCTTACAGCACCTGGTATTCCCAGGCGGTCTCCATTCCAAGTACTGACCAGGCCCGAGCCTGCTTAGCTTCCGAGATCGGACGAGATCGGGCGTATTCAGGCTAGTATGGCCGTAAGCCAGGGAGGCTGTCCCTGACGCTCTACTTAAAGGGATGGCAATATCCGTTTCTGCCGTTCATACTTACAGTTGAACTGTCTCTCTACTCTAAAGCCCGGGACACACCAGCGCGCCGCAGACAGTCCCTGCTAATATGCCACGTTGTGGCAACGTTGTGCGTTAGCTGGGGTGCCACACCAGACCGGAACTATATTTTACAAAACGAACACATTTGTCTTGATAAAACAGCTGTAATTGAGTGCCTGACACGCCAGTCAAGCGCAATCTTGAGAAGGTGTGCATTTCAGTAAGGATTTCAATTGACATGCAGTATGAAACTGAAAGGAGGTTGCATCACTATGATGCATAACATTGCATGTATTGTATTTTCAAGTGTGTGCATTCATCCTGTTGTCATTTTGTTTTGAAAGCAGAAGAATCATTCAACAGGTTGCTGAGACAAATGTAAACCAGTAAAACATATGAAGAGAAACAAACCTTGAATATAAGTTCAGTTGTTTAAACATTTGACAATCTATGGTGAGGGGGTAAGAAAACACACAAATCCAGCAGCTCCTGTATTTCAATACACCAGAACCCAATATTATTGGCGAGTCGGGTAGTCCATCATCACAGTTCGAGGGCAGGCATCATTTCAGTAATTTCATCCCGTTGCATTCACATCCGTGCCTTGAATGAGATTCAATGTGATCTTTGCTCTCAAGTATGTTCCCAAGTTTTACACTTTCGTGCTTTGCATGAATGGGAATGGAACCGTGTGTGTTGAATGAGGCTCCTTGTGAGCACTGATCTTTGTCCGGTGGAGTTCCTTTTTGTGTTGCTGTAATTGTGTCATTTCTCGATGAGAAAGATTAGGCAACATTTAGTCACTTCTAGCCATGATGCTCAATTTATTTACGAATGTACCCTAGTTACTAGGGACCGTTTACGTTGGAGAACAAGATCTATTGTATGCCTGTGTATTTGGGGAAGTCAAATCTGAAATAATGATGAAATTGCGTGTATCCAAAGTTAAAACTCGTGATTTGTCGCGCTCTGGTGTGTAAAAGATGCAAAAGCTTACAGCACCTGGTATTCCCAGGCGGTCTCCCATCCAAGTACTGACCAGGCCCGAGCCTGCTTAGCTTCCGAGATCGGACGAGATCGGGCGTATTCAGGCTAGTATGGCCGTAAGCCAGGGAGGCTGTCCCTGACGCTCTACTTAAAGGGATGGCAATATCCGTTTCTGCCGTTCATACTTACAGTTGAACTGTCTCTCTACTCTAAAGCCCGGGACACACCAGCGCGCCGCAGACAGTCCCTGCTAATATGCCACGTTGTGGCAACGTTGTGCGTTAGCTGGGGTACCAGACCGGAACTATATTTTACAAAACGAACACATTTGTCTTGATAAAACAGCTGTAATTGAGTGCCTGACACGCCAGTCAAGCGCAATCTTGAGAAGGTGTGCATTTCAGTAAGGATTTCAATTGACATGCAGTATGAAACTGAAAGGAGGTTGCATCACTATGATGCATAACATTGCATGTTTTGTATTTTCAAGTGTGTGCATTCATCCTGTTGTCATTTTGTTTTGAAAGCAGAAGAATCATTCAACAGGTTGCTGAGACAAATGTAAACCAGTAAAACATATGAAGAGAAACAAACCTTGAATATAAGTTCAGTTGTTTAAACATTTGACAAACTATGGTGAGGGGGTAAGAAAACACACAAATCCAGCAGCTCCTGTATTTCAATACACCAGAACCCAATATTATTGGCGAGTCGGGTAGTCCATCATCACAGTTCGAGGGCAGGCATCATTTCAGTAATTTCATCCCGTTGCATTCACATCCGTGCCTTGAATGAGATTCAATGTGATCTTTGCTCTCAAGTATGTTCCCAAGTTTTACACTTTCGTGCTTTGCATGAATGGGAATGGAACCGTGTGTGTTGAATGAGGCTCCTTGTGAGCACTGAACTTTGTCCGGTGGAGTTCCTTTTTGTGTTGCTGTAATTGTGTCATTTCTCGATGAGAAAGATTAGGCAACATTTAGTCACTTCTAGCCATGATGCTCAATTTATTTACAAATGTACAATAGTTACTAGGGACCGTTTACGTTGGAGAACAAGATCTATTGAATGCCTGTGTATTTGGGGAAGTCAAATCTGAAATAATGATGAAATTGCGTGTATCCAAAGTTAAAACTTGTGATTTGTCGCCCTTTGGTGTGTAAAAGATGCAAAAGCTTACAGCACCTGGTATTCCCAGGCGGTCTCCCATCCAAGTACTGACAAGGCCCGAGCCTGCTTAGCTTCCGAGATCGGACGAGATCGGGCGTATTCAGGCTAGTATGGCCGTAAGCCAGGGAGGCTGTCCCTGACGCTCTACTTAAAGGGAAGGCAATATCCGTTTCTGCCGTTCATACTTACAGTTGAACTGTCTCTCTACTCTAAAGCCCGGGACACACCAGCGCGCCGCAGACAGTCCCTGCTAACACGAAACGTTGTGGCAACATTGTGGCAACGTTGTGCGTTAGCTGGGGTGCCACACCAGACCGGAACTATATATTACAAAACGAACACATTGTCTTGATAAAACAGCTGTAATTGAGTGCCTGACACGCCAGTCAAGCGCAATCTTGAGAAGGTGTGCATTTCAGTAAGGATTTCAATTGACATGCAGTATGAAACTGAAAGGAGGTTGCATCACTATGATGCATAACATTGCATGTATTGTATTTTCAAGTGTGTGCATTCATCCTGTTGTCATTTTGTTTTGAAAGCAGAAGAATCATTCAACAGGTTGCTGAGACAAATGTAAACCAGTAAAACATATGAAGAGAAACAAACCTTGAATATAAGTTCAGTTGTTTAAACATTTGACAAACTATGGTGAGGGGGTAAGAAAACACACAAATCCAGCAGCTCCTGTATTTCAATACACCAGAAGCCAATATTATTGGCGAGTCGGGTAGTCCATCATCACAGTTCGAGGGCAGGCATCATTTCAGTAATTTCATCCCGTTGCATTCACATCCGTGCCTTGAATGAGATTGAATGTGATCTTTGCTCTCAAGTATGTTCCCAAGTTTTACACTTTCGTGCTTTGCATGAATGGGAATGGAACCGTGTGTGTTGAATGAGGCTCCTTGTGAGCACTGAACTTTGTCCGGTGGAGTTCCTTTTTGTGTTGCTGTAATTGTGTCATTTCTCGATGAGAAAGATTAGGCAACATTTAGTCACTTCTAGCCATGATGCTCAATTTATTTACAAATGTACACTAGTTACTAGGGACCGTTTACGTTGGAGAACAAGATCTATTGTATGCCTGTGTATTTGGGGAAGTCAAATCTGAAATAATGATGAAATTGCGTGTATCCAAAGTTAAAACTTGTGATTTGTCGCCCTTTGGTGTGTAAAAGATGCAAAAGCTTACAGCACCTGGTATTCCCAGGCGGTCTCCCATCCAAGTACTGACCAGGCCCGAGCCTGCTTAGCTTCCGAGATCGGACGAGATTGGGCGTATTCAGGCTAGTATGGCCGTAAGCCAGGGAGGCTGTCCCTGACGCTCTACTTAAAGGGAAGGCAATATCCGTTTCTGCCGTTCATACTTACAGTTGAACTGTCTCTCTACTCTAAAGCCCGGGACACACCAGCGCGCCGCAGACAGTCCCTGCTAACACGCCACGTTGTGGCAACATTGTGGCAACGTTGTGCGTTAGCTGGGGTGCCACACCAGACCGGAACTATATATTACAAAACGAACACATTGTCTTGATAAAACAGCTGTAATTGAGTGCCTGACACGCCAGTCAAGCGCAATCTTGAGAAGGTGTGCATTTCAGTAAGGATTTCAATTGACATGCAGTATGAAACTGAAAGGAGGTTGCATCACTATGATGCATAACATTGCATGTATTGTATTTTCAAGTGTTTGCATTCATCCTGTTGTCATTTTGTTTTGAAAGCAGAAGAATCATTCAACAGGTTGCTGAGACAAATGTAAACCAGTAAAACATATGAAGAGAAACAAACCTTGAATATAAGTTCAGTTGTTTAAACATTTGACAAACTATGGTGAGGGGGTAAGAAAACACACAAATCCAGCAGCTCCTGTATTTCAATACACCAGAACCCAATATTATTGGCGAGTCGGGTAGTCCATCATCACAGTTCGAGGGCAGGCATCATTTCAGTAATTTCATCCCGTTGCATTCACATCCGTGCCTTGAATGAGATTGAATGTGATCTTTGCTCTCAAGTATGTTCCCAAGTTTTACACTTTCGTGCTTTGCATGAATGGGAATGGAACCGTGTGTGTTGAATGAGGCTCCTTGTGAGCACTGAACTTTGTCCGGTGGAGTTCCTTTTTGTGTTGCTGTAATTGTGTCATTTCTCGATGAGAAAGATTAGGCAACATTTAGTCACTTCTAGCCATGATGCTCAATTTATTTACGAATGTACCCTAGTTACTAGGGACCGTTTACGTTGGAGAACAAGATCTATTGTATGCCTGTGTATTTGGGGAAGTCAAATCTGAAATAATGATGAAATTGCGTGTATCCAAAGTTAAAACTCGTGATTTGTCGCCCTCTGGTGTGTAAAAGATGCAAAATCTTACAGCACCTGGTATTCCCAGGCGGTCTCCCATCCAAGTACTGACCAGGCCCGAGCCTGCTTAGCTTCCGAGATCGGACGAGATTGGGCGTATTCAGGCTAGTATGGCCGTAAGCCAGGGAGGCTGTCCCTGACGCTCTACTTAAAGGGAAGGCAATATCCGTTTCTGCCGTTCATACTTACAGTTGAACTGTCTCTCTACTCTAAAGCCCGGGACACACCAGCGCGCCGCAGACAGTCCCTGCTAACACGCCACGTTGTGGCAACATTGTGGCAACGTTGTGCGTTAGCTGGGGTGCCACACCAGACCGGAACTATATATTACAAAACGAACACATTGTCTTGATAAAACAGCTGTAATTGAGTGCCTGACACGCCAGTCAAGCGCAATCTTGAGAAGGTGTGCATTTCAGTAAGGATTTCAATTGACATGCAGTATGAAACTGAAAGGAGGTTGCATCACTATGATGCATAACATTGCATGTAGTGTATTTTCAAGTGTGTGCATTCATCCTGTTGTCATTTTGTTTTGAAAGCAGATGAATCATTCAACAGGTTGCTGAGACAAATGTAAACCAGTAAAACATATGAAGAGAAACAAACCTTGAATATAAGTTCAGTTGTTTAAACATTTGACAAACTATGGTGAGGCGGTAAGAAAACACACAAATCCAGCAGCTCCTGTATTTCAATACACCAGAACCCAATATTATTGGCGAGTCGGGTAGTCCATCATCACAGTTCGAGGGCAGGCATCATTTCAGTAATTTCATCCCGTTGCATTCACATCCGTGCCTTGAATGAGATTGAATGTGATCTTTGCTCTCAAGTATGTTCCCAAGTTTTACACTTTCGTGCTTTGCATGAATGGGAATGGAACCGTGTGTGTTGAATGAGGCTCCTTGTGAGCACTGAACTTTGTCCGGTGGAGTTCCTTTTTGTGTTGCTGTAATTGTGTCATTTCTTGATGAGAAAGATTAGGCAACATTTAGTCACTTCTAGCCATGATGCTCAATTTATTTACGAATGTACCCTAGTTACTAGGGACCGTTTACGTTGGAGAACAAGATCTATTGTATGCCTGTGTATTTGGGGAAGTCAAATCTGAAATAATGATGAAATTGCGTGTATCCAAAGTTAAAACTCGTGATTTGTCGCGCTCTGGTGTGTAAAAGATGCAAAAGCTTACAGCACCTGGTATTCCCAGGCGGTCTCCCATCCAAGTACTGACCAGGCCCGAGCCTGCTTAGCTTCCGAGATCGGACGAGATTGGGCGTATTCAGGCTAGTATGGCCGTAAGCCAGGGAGGCTGTCCCTGACGCTCTACTTAAAGGGAAGGCAATATCCGTTTCTGCCGTTCATACTTACAGTTGAACTGTCTCTCTACTCTAAAGCCCGGGACACACCAGCGCGCCGCAGACAGTCCCTGCTAACACGCCACGTTGTGGCAACATTGTGGCAACGTTGTGCGTTAGCTGGGGTGCCACACCAGACCGGAACTATATATTACAAAACGAACACATTGTCTTGATAAAACAGCTGTAATTGAGTGCCTGACACGCCAGTCAAGCGCAATCTTGAGAAGGTGTGCATTTCAGTAAGGATTTCAATTGACATGCAGTATGAAACTGAAAGGAGGTTGCATCACTATGATGCATAACATTGCATGTATTGTATTTTCAAGTGTTTGCATTCATCCTGTTGTCATTTTGTTTTGAAAGCAGAAGAATCATTCAACAGGTTGCTGAGACAAATGTAAACCAGTAAAACATATGAAGAGAAACAAACCTTGAATATAAGTTCAGTTGTTTAAACATTTGACAAACTATGGTGAGGGGGTAAGAAAACACACAAATCCAGCAGCTCCTGTATTTCAATACACCAGAACCCAATATTATTGGCGAGTCGGGTAGTCCATCATCACAGTTCGAGGGCAGGCATCATTTCAGTAATTTCATCCCGTTGCATTCACATCCGTGCCTTGAATGAGATTGAATGTGATCTTTGCTCTCAAGTATGTTCCCAAGTTTTACACTTTCGTGCTTTGCATGAATGGGAATGGAACCGTGTGTGTTGAATGAGGCTCCTTGTGAGCACTGAACTTTGTCCGGTGGAGTTCCTTTTTGTGTTGCTGTAATTGTGTCATTTCTCGATGAGAAAGATTAGGCAACATTTAGTCACTTCTAGCCATGATGCTCAATTTATTTACGAATGTACCCTAGTTACTAGGGACCGTTTACGTTGGAGAACAAGATCTATTGTATGCCTGTGTATTTGGGGAAGTCAAATCTGAAATAATGATGAAATTGCGTGTATCCAAAGTTAAAACTCGTGATTTGTCGCGCTCTGGTGTGTAAAAGATGCAAAAGCTTACAGCACCTGGTATTCCCAGGCGGTCTCCCATCCAAGTACTGACCAGGCCCGAGCCTGCTTAGCTTCCGAGATCGGACGAGATTGGGCGTATTCAGGCTAGTATGGCCGTAAGCCAGGGAGGCTGTCCCTGACGCTCTACTTAAAGGGAAGGCAAAATCCGTTTCTGCCGTTCATACTTACAGTTGAACTGTCTCTCTACTCTAAAGCCCGGGACACACCAGCGCGCCGCAGACAGTCCCTGCTAACACGCCACGTTGTGGCAACATTGTGGCAACGTTGTGCGTTAGCTGGGGTGCCACACCAGACCGGAACTATATATTACAAAACGAACACATTGTCTTGATAAAACAGCTGTAATTGAGTGCCTGACACGCCAGTCAAGCGCAATCTTGAGAAGGTGTGCATTTCAGTAAGGATTTCAATTGACATGCAGTATGAAACTGAAAGGAGGTTGCATCACTATGATGCATAACATTGCATGTATTGTATTTTCAAGTGTTTGCATTCATCCTGTTGTCATTTTGTTTTGAAAGCAGAAGAATCATTCAACAGGTTGCTGAGACAAATGTAAACCAGTAAAACATATGAAGAGAAACAAACCTTGAATATAAGTTCAGTTGTTTAAACATTTGACAAACTATGGTGAGGGGGTAAGAAAACACACAAATCCAGCAGCTCCTGTATTTCAATACACCAGAACCCAATATTATTGGCGAGTCGGGTAGTCCATCATCACAGTTCGAGGGCAGGCATCATTTCAGTAATTTCATCCCGTTGCATTCACATCCGTGCCTTGAATGAGATTGAATGTGATCTTTGCTCTCAAGTATGTTCCCAAGTTTTACACTTTCGTGCTTTGCATGAATGGGAATGGAACCGTGTGTGTTGAATGAGGCTCCTTGTGAGCACTGAACTTTGTCCGGTGGAGTTCCTTTTTGTGTTGCTGTAATTGTGTCATTTCTCGATGAGAAAGATTAGGCAACATTTAGTCACTTCTAGCCATGATGCTCAATTTATTTACGAATGTACCCTAGTTACTAGGGACCGTTTACGTTGGAGAACAAGATCTATTGTATGCCTGTGTATTTGGGGAAGTCAAATCTGAAATAATGATGAAATTGCGTGTATCCAAAGTTAAAACTCGTGATTTGTCGCCCTCTGGTGTGTAAAAGATGCAAAAGCTTACAGCACCTGGTATTCCCAGGCGGTCTCCCATCCAAGTACTGACCAGGCCCGAGCCTGCTTAGCTTCCGAGATCGGACGAGATCGGGCGTATTCAGGCTAGTATGGCCGTAAGCCAGGGAGGCTGTCCCTGACGCTCTACTTAAAGGGAAGGCAATATCCGTTTCTGCCGTTCATACTTACAGTTGAACTGTCTCTCTACTCTAAAGCCCGGGACACACCAGCGCGCCGCAGACAGTCCCTGCTAACACGCCACGTTGTGGCAACATTGTGGCAACGTTGTGCGTTAGCTGGGGTGCCACACCAGACCGGAACTATATATTACAAAACGAACACATTGTCTTGATAAAACAGCTGTAATTGAGTGCCTGACACGCCAGTCAAGCGCAATCTTGAGAAGGTGTGCATTTCAGTAAGGATTTCAATTGACATGCAGTATGAAACTGAAAGGAGGTTGCATCACTATGATGCATAACATTGCATGTAGTGTATTTTCAAGTGTGTGCATTCATCCTGTTGTCATTTTGTTTTGAAAGCAGATGAATCATTCAACAGGTTGCTGAGACAAATGTAAACCAGTAAAACATATGAAGAGAAACAAACCTTGAATATAAGTTCAGTTGTTTAAACATTTGACAAACTATGGTGAGGCGGTAAGAAAACACACAAATCCAGCAGCTCCTGTATTTCAATACACCAGAACCCAATATTATTGGCGAGTCGGGTAGTCCATCATCACAGTTCGAGGGCAGGCATCATTTCAGTAATTTCATCCCGTTGCATTCACATCCGTGCCTTGAATGAGATTGAATGTGATCTTTGCTCTCAAGTATGTTCCCAAGTTTTACACTTTCGTGCTTTGCATGAATGGGAATGGAACCGTGTGTGTTGAATGAGGCTCCTTGTGAGCACTGAACTTTGTCCGGTGGAGTTCCTTTTTGTGTTGCTGTAATTGTGTCATTTCTTGATGAGAAAGATTAGGCAACATTTAGTCACTTCTAGCCATGATGCTCAATTTATTTACGAATGTACCCTAGTTACTAGGGACCGTTTACGTTGGAGAACAAGATCTATTGTATGCCTGTGTATTTGGGGAAGTCAAATCTGAAATAATGATGAAATTGCGTGTATCCAAAGTTAAAACTCGTGATTTGTCGCCCTTTGGTGTGTAAAAGATGCAAAAGCTTACAGCACCTGGTATTCCCAGGCGGTCTCCCATCCAAGTACTGACCAGGCCCGAGCCTGCTTAGCTTCCGAGATCGGACGAGATCGGGCGTATTCAGGCTAGTATGGCCGTAAGCCAGGGAGGCTGTCCCTGACGCTCTACTTAAAGGGAAGGCAATATCCGTTTCTGCCGTTCATACTTACAGTTGAACTGTCTCTCTACTCTAAAGCCCGGGACACACCAGCGCGCCGCAGACAGTCCCTGCTAATATGCCACGTTGTGGCAACGTTGTGCGTTAGCTGGGGTGCCACACCAGACCGGAACTATATTTTACAAAACGAACACATTTGTCTTGATAAAACAGCTGTAATTGAGTGCCTGACACGCCAGTCAAGCGCAATCTTGAGAAGGTGTGCATTTCAGTAAGGATTTCAATTGACATGCAGTATGAAACTGAAAGGAGGTTGCATCACTATGATGCATAACATTGCATGTTTTGTATTTTCAAGTGTGTGCATTCATCCTGTTGTCATTTTGTTTTGAAAGCAGAAGAATCATTCAACAGGTTGCTGAGACAAATGTAAACCAGTAAAACATATGAAGAGAAACAAACCTTGAATATAAGTTCAGTTGTTTAAACATTTGACAAACTATGGTGAGGGGGTAAGAAAACACACAAATCCAGCAGCTCCTGTATTTCAATACACCAGAACCCAATATTATTGGCGAGTCGGGTAGTCCATCATCACAGTTCGAGGGCAGGCATCATTTCAGTAATTTCATCCCGTTGCATTCACATCCGTGCCTTGAATGAGATTGAATGTGATCTTTGCTCTCAAGTATGTTCCCAAGTTTTACACTTTCGTGCTTTGCATGAATGGGAATGGAACCGTGTGTGTTGAATGAGGCTCCTTGTGAGCACTGAACTTTGTCCGGTGGAGTTCCTTTTTGTGTTGCTGTAATTGTGTCATTTCTCGATGAGAAAGATTAGGCAACATTTAGTCACTTCTAGCCATGATGCTCAATTTATTTACGAATGTACCCTAGTTACTAGGGACCGTTTACGTTGGAGAACAAGATCTATTGTATGCCTGTGTATTTGGGGAAGTCAAATCTGAAATAATGATGAAATTGCGTGTATCCAAAGTTAAAACTCGTGATTTGTCGCCCTCTGGTGTGTAAAAGATGCAAAAGCTTACAGCACCTGGTATTCCCAGGCAGTCTCCCATCCAAGTACTGACCAGGCCCGAGCCTGCTTAGCTTCCGAGATCGGACGAGATCGGGCGTATTCAGGCTAGTATGGCCGTAAGCCAGGGAGGCTGTCCCTGACGCTCTACTTAAAGGGAAGGCAATATCCGTTTCTGCCGTTCATACTTACAGTTGAACTGTCTCTCTACTCTAAAGCCCTGGACACACCAGCGCGCCGCAGACAGTCCCTGCTAACACGAAACGTTGTGGCAACATTGTGGCAACGTTGTGCGTTAGCTGGGGTGCCACACCAGACCGGAACTATATATTACAAAACGAACACATTGTCTTGATAAAACAGCTGTAATTGAGTGCCTGACATGCCAGTCAAGCGCAATCTTGAGAAGGTGTGCATTTCAGTAAGGATTTCAATTGACATGCAGTATGAAACTGATAGGAGGTTGCATCACTATGATGCATAACATTGCATGTATTGTATTTTCAAGTGTGTGCATTCATCCTGTTGTCATTTTGTTTTGAAAGCAGAAGAATCATTCAACAGGTTGCTGAGACAAATGTAAACCAGTAAAACATATGAAGAGAAACAAACCTTGAATATAAGTTCAGTTGTTTAAACATTTGACAAACTATGGTGAGGGGGTAAGAAAACACACAAATCCAGCAGCTCCTGTATTTCAATACACCAGAAGCCAATATTATTGGCGAGTCGGGTAGTCCATCATCACAGTTCGAGGGCAGGCATCATTTCAGTAATTTCATCCCGTTGCATTCACATCCGTGCCTTGAATGAGATTGAATGTGATCTTTGCTCTCAAGTATGTTCCCAAGTTTTACACTTTCGTGCTTTGCATGAATGGGAATGGAACCGTGTGTGTTGAATGAGGCTCCTTGTGAGCACTGAACTTTGTCCGGTGGAGTTCCTTTTTGTGTTGCTGTAATTGTGTCATTTCTCGATGAGAAAGATTAGGCAACATTTAGTCACTTCTAGCCATGATGCTCAATTTATTTACAAATGTACACTAGTTACTAGGGACCGTTTACGTTGGAGAACAAGATCTATTGTATGCCTGTGTATTTGGGGAAGTCAAATCTGAAATAATGATGAAATTGCGTGTATCCAAAGTTAAAACTTGTGATTTGTCGCCCTTTGGTGTGTAAAAGATGCAAAAGCTTACAGCACCTGGTATTCCCAGGCGGTCTCCCATCCAAATACTGACCAGGCCCGAGCCTGCTTAGCTTCCGAGATCGGACGAGATTGGGCGTATTCAGGCTAGTATGGCCGTAAGCCAGGGAGGCTGTCCCTGACGCTCTACTTAAAGGGAAGGCAATATCCGTTTCTGCCGTTCATACTTACAGTTGAACTGTCTCTCTACTCTAAAGCCCGGGACACACCAGCGCGCCGCAGACAGTCCCTGCTAACACGCCACGTTGTGGCAACATTGTGGCAAAGTTGTGCGTTAGCTGGGGTGCCACACCAGACCGGAACTATATATTACAAAACGAACACATTGTCTTGATAAAACAGCTGTAATTGAGTGCCTGACACGCGAGTCAAGCGCAATCTTGACAAGGTGTGCATTTCAGTAAGGATTTCAATTGACATGCAGTATGAAACTGAAAGGAGGTTGCATCACTATGATGCATAACATTGCATGTATTGTATTTTCAAGTGTGTGCATTCATCCTGTTGTCATTTTGTTTTGAAAGCAGAAGAATCATTCAACAGGTTGCTGAGACAAATGTAAACCAGTAAAACATATGAAGAGAAACAAACCTTGAATATAAGTTCAGTTGTTTAAACATTTGACAAACTATGGTGAGGGGGTAAGAAAACATACAAATCCAGCAGCTCCTGTATTTCAATACACCAGAACCCAACATGATTGGCGAGTCGGGTAGTCCATCATCACAGTTCGATGGCAGGCATCATTTCAGTAATTTCATCCCGTTGCATTCACATCCGTGCCTTGAATGAGATTGAATGTGATCTTTGCTCTCAAGTATGTTCCCAAGTTTTACACTTTCTTGCTTTGCATGAATGGGAATGGAACCGTGTGTGTTGAATGAGGCTCCTTGTGAGCACTGAACTTTGTCCGGTGGAGTTCCTTTTTGTGTTGCTGTAATTGTGTCATTTCTTGATGAGAAAGATTAGGCAACATTTAGTCACTTCTAGCCATGATGCTCAATTTAGTTACGAATGTACCCTAGTTACTAGGGACCGTTTACGTTGGAGAACAAGATCTATTGTATGCCTGTGTATTTGGGGAAGTCAAATCTGAAATAATGATGAAATTGTGTGTATCCAAAGTTAAAACTCGTGATTTGTCGCCCTCTGGTGTGTAAAAGGTGCAAAAGCTTACAGCACCTGGTATTCCCAGGCGGTCTCCCATCCAAGTGCTGACCAGGCCCGAGCCTGCTTGGCTTCCGAGATCGGACGAGATCGGGCGTATTCAGGCTAGAATGGCCATAAGCCAGGGAGGCTGTTCCTGACGCTCTACTTAAAGGGAAGGCAATATCCGTTTCTGCCGTTCATACTTACAGTTGAACTGTCTCTCTACTCTAAAGCCCGGGACACACCAGCGCGCCGCAGACTGTCCCTGCTAACACGCCACGTTGTGGCAACGTTGTGCGTTAGCTGGGGTGCCACACCAGACCGGAACTATATTTTACAAAACGAACACATTGTCTTGATAAAACAGCTGTAATTGAGTGCCTGTCACGCCAGTCAAGCGCAATCTTGAGAAGGTGTGCATTTCAGTAAGGATTTCAATTGACATGCAGTATGAAACTGAAAGGAGGTTGCATCACTATGATGCATAACATTGCATGTAGTGTATTTTCAAGTGTGTGCATTCATCCTGTTGTCATTTTGTTTTGAAAGCAGATGAATCATTCAACAGGTTGCTGAGACAAATGTAAACCAGTAAAACATATGAAGAGAAACAAACCTTGAATATAAGTTCAGTTGTTTAAACATTTGACAAACTATGGTGAGGGGGTAAGAAAACACACAAATCCAGCAGCTCCTGTATTTCAATACACCAGAACCCAATATTATTGGCGAGTCGGGTAGTCCATCATCACAGTTCGAGGGCAGGCATCATTTCAGTAATTTCATCCCGTTGCATTCACATCCGTGCCTTGAATGAGATTGAATGTGATCTTTGCTCTCAAGTACGTTCCCAAGTTTTACACTTTCGTGCTTTGCATGAATGGGAATGGAACCGTGTGTGTTGAATGAGGCTCCTTGTGAGCACTGAACTTTGTCCGGTGGAGTTCCTTTTTGTGTTGCTGTAATTGTGTCATTTCTTGATGAGAAAGATTAGGCAACATTTAGTCACTTCTAGCCATGATGCTCAATTTATTTACGAATGTACCCTAGTTACTAGGGACCGTTTACGTTGGAGAACAAGATCTATTGTATGCCTGTGTATTTGGGGAAGTCAAATCTGAAATAATGATGAAATTGCGTGTATCCAAAGTTAAAACTCGTGATTTGTCGCCCTCTGGTGTGTAAAAGATGCAAAAGCTTACAGCACCTGGTATTCCCAGGCGGTCTCCCATCCAAGTACTGACCAGGCCCGAGCCCGCTTGGCTTCCGAGATCTGATGAGATCGGGCGTATTCAGGCTAGTATGGCCGTAAGCCAGGGAGGCTGTCCCTGACGCTCTACTTAAAGGGAAGGCAATATCCGTTTCTGCCGTTCATACTTACAGTTGAACTGTCTCTCTACTCTAAAGCCCGGGACACACCAGCGCACCGCAGACAGTCCCTGCTAACATGCCACGTTGTGGCAACGTTGTGCGTTAGCTGGGGTGCCACACCAGACCGGAACTATATTTTACAAAACGAACACATTGTCTTGATAATACAGCTGTAATTGTGTGCCTGACACGCCAGTCAAGCGCAATCTTGAGAAGGTGTGCATTTCAGTAAGGATTTCAATTGACATGCAGTATGAAACTGAAAGGAGGTTGCATCACTATGATGCATAACATTGCATGTATTGTATTTTCAAGTGTGTGCATTCATCCTGTTGTCATTTTGTTTTGAAAGCAGAAGAATCATTCAACAGGTTGCTGAGACAAATGTAAACCAGTAAAACATATGAAGAGAAACAAACCTTGAATATAAGTTCAGTTGTTTAAACATTTGACAAACTATGGTGAGGGGGTAAGAAAACACACAAATCCAGCAGCTCCTGTATTTCAATACACCAGAACCCAATATTATTGGCGAGTCGGGTAGTCCATCATCACAGTTCGAGGGCAGGCATCATTTCAGTAATTTCATCCCGTTGCATTCACATCCGTGCCTTGAATGAGATTGAATGTGATCTTTGCTCTCAAGTATGTTCCCAAGTTTTACACTTTCGTGCTTTGCATGAATGGGAATGGAACCGTGTGTGTTGAATGAGGCTCCTTGTGAGCACTGAACTTTGTCCGGTGGAGTTCCTTTTTGTGTTGCTGTAATTGTGTCATTTCTCGATGAGAAAGATTAGGCAACATTTAGTCACTTCTAGCCATGATGCTCAATTTATTTACGAATGTACCCTAGTTACTAGGGACCGTTTACGTTGGAGAACAAGATCTATTGTATGCCTGTGTATTTGGGGAAGTCAAATCTGAAATAATGATGAAATTGCGTGTATCCAAAGTTAAAACTCGTGATTTGTCGCCCTCTGGCGTGTAAAAGATGCAAAAGCTTACAGCACCTGGTATTCCCAGGCGGTCTCCCATCCAAGTACTGACCAGGCCCGAGCCTGCTTAGCTTCCGAGATCGGACGAGATCGGGCGTATTCAGGCTAGTATGGCCGTAAGCCAGGGAGGCTATCCCTGACGCTCTACTTAAAGGGAAGGCAATATCCGTTTCTGCCGCTCATACTTGCAGTTGAACTGTCTCTCTACTCTAAAGTCCGGGACACACCAGCGCGCCGCAGACAGTCCCTGCTAACACGAAACGTTGTGGCAACGTTGTGCGTTAGCTGGGGTGCCACACCAGACCGGAACTATATATTACAAAACGAACACATTGTCTTGATAAAACAGCTGTAATTGAGTGCCTGACACGCCAGTCAAGCGCAATCTTGAGAAGGTGTGCATTTCAGTAAGGATTTCAATTGACATGCAGTATGAAACTGAAAGGAGGTTGCATCACTATGATGCATAACATTGCATGTATTGTATTTTCAAGTGTGTGCATTCATCCTGTTGTCATTTTGTTTTGAAAGCAGAAGAATCATTCAACAGGTTGCTGAGACAAATGTAAACCAGTAAAACATATGAAGAGAAACAAACCTTGAATATAAGTTCAGTTGTTTAAACATTTGACAAACTATGGTGAGGGGGTAAGAAAACACACACATCCAGCAGCTCCTGTATTTCAATACACCAGAAGCCAATATTATTGGCGAGTCGGGTAGTCCATCATCACAGTTCGAGGGCAGGCATCATTTCAGTTATTTCATCCCGTTGCATTCACATCCGTGCCTTGAATGAGATTGAATGTGATCTTTGCTCTCAAGTATGTTCCCAAGTTTTACACTTTCGTGCTTTGCATGAATGGGAATGGAACCGTGTGTGTTGAATGAGGCTCCTTGTGAGCACTGAACTTTGTCCGGTGGAGTTCCTTTTTGTGTTGCTGTAATTGTGTCATTTCTCGATGAGATAGATTAGGCAACATTTAGTCACTTCTAGCCATGATGCTGAATTTATTTACGAATGTACCCTAGTTTCTAGGGACCGTTTACGTTGGAGAACAAGATCTATTGTATGCCTGTGTATTTGGGGAAGTCAAATCTGAAATAATGATGAAATTGCGTGTATCCAAAGTTAAAACTCGTGATTTGTCGCCCTCTGGTGTGTAAAAGATGAAAAAGCTTACAGCACCTGGTATTCCCAGGCGGTCTCCCATCCAAGTACTAACCAGGCCCGAGCCTGCTTAGCTTCCGAGATCGGACGAGATCGGGCGTATTCAGGCTAGTATGGCCGTAAGCCAGGGAGGCTGTCCTTGACCCTCTACTTAAAGGGAAGGCAATATCCGTTTCTGCCGCTCATACTTGCAGTTGAACTGTCTCTCTACTCTAAAGTCCGGGACACACCAGCACGCTGCAGACAGTCCCTGCTAACACGAAACGTTGTGGCAACGTTGTGCGTTAGCTGGGGTGCCACACCAGACCGGAACTATATTTTACAAAACGAACACATTGTCTTGATAATACAGCTGTAATTGAGTGCCTGACACGCCAGTCAAGCGCAATCTTGAGAAGGTGTGCATTTCAGTAAGGATTTCAATTGACATGCAGTATGAAACTGAAAGGAGGTTGCATCACTATGATGCATAACATTGCATGTATTGTATTTTCAAGTGTGTGCATTCATCCTGTTGTCATTTTGTTTTGAAAGCAGAAGAATCATTCAACAGGTTGCTGAGACAAATGTAAACCAGTAAAACATATGAAGAGAAACAAACCTTGAATATAAGTTCAGTTGTTTAAACATTTGACAAACTATGGTGAGGGGGTAAGAAAACACACAAATCCAGCAGCTCCTGTATTTCAATACACCAGAACCCAATATTATTGGCGAGTCGGGTAGTCCATCATCACAGTTCGAGAGCAGGCATCATTTCAGTAATTTCATCCCGTTGCATTCACATCCGTGCCTTGAATGAGATTGAATATGATCTTTGCTCTCAAGTATGTTCCCAAGTTTTACACTTTCGTGCTTTGCATGAATGGGAATGGAACCGTGTGTGTTGAATGAGGCTCCTTGTGAGCACTGAACTTTGTCCGGTGGAGTTCCTTTTTGTGTTGCTGTAATTGTGTCATTTCTCGATGAGAAAGATTAGGCAACATTTAGTCACTTCTAGCCATGATGCTCAATTTATTTACGAATGTACCCTAGTTACTAGGGACCGTTTACGTTGGAGAACAAGATCTATTGTATGCCTGTGTATTTGGGGAAGTCAAATCTGAAATAATGATGAAATTGCGTGTATCCAAAGTTAAAACTCGTGATTTGTCGCCCTCTGGTGTGTAAAAGATGCAAAATCTTACAGCACCTGGTATTCCCAGGCGGTCTCCCATCCAAGTACTGACCAGGCCCGAGCCTGCTTAGCTTCCGAGATCGGACGAGATCGGGCGTATTCAGGCTAGTATGGCCGTAAGCCAGGGAGGCTGTCCTTGACCCTCTACTTAAAGGGAAGGCAATATCCGTTTCTGCCGCTCATACTTGCAGTTGAACTGTCTCTCTACTCTAAAGTCCGGGACACACCAGCACGCTGCAGACAGTCCCTGCTAACACGAAACGTTGTGGCAACGTTGTGCGTTAGCTGGGGTGCCACACCAGACCGGAACTATATATTACAAAACGAACACATTGTCTTGATAAAACAGCTGTAATTGAGTGCCTGACACGCCAGTCAAGCGCAATCTTGAGAAGGTGTGCATTTCAGTAAGGATTTCAATTGACATGCAGTATGAAACTGAAAGGAGGTTGCATCACTATGATGCATAACATTGCATGTATTGTATTTTCAAGTGTGTGCATTCATCCTGTTGTCATTTTGTTTTGAAAGCAGAAGAATCATTCAACAGGTTGCTGAGACAAATGTAAACCAGTAAAACATATGAAGAGAAACAAACCTTGAATATAAGTTCAGTTGTTTAAACATTTGACAAACTATGGTGAGGGGGTAAGAAAACACACAAATCCAGCAGCTCCTGTATTTCAATACACCAGAACCCAATATTATTGGCGAGTCGGGTAGTCCATCATCACAGTTCGAGGGCAGGCATCATTTCAGTAATTTCATCCCGTTGCATTCACATCCGTGCCTTGAATGAGATTGAATGTGATCTTTGCTCTCAAGTATGTTCCCAAGTTTTACACTTTCGTGCTTTGCATGAATGGGAATGGAACCGTGTGTGTTGAATGAGGCTCCTTGTGAGCACTGAACTTTGTCCGGTGGAGTTCCTTTTTGTGTTGCTGTAATTGTGTCATTTCTCGATGAGAAAGATTAGGCAACATTTAGTCACTTCTAGCCATGATGCTCAATTTATTTACGAATGTACCCTAGTTACTAGGGACCGTTTACGTTGGAGAACAAGATCTATTGTATGCCTGTGTATTTGGGGAAGTAAAATCTGAAATAATGATGAAATTGCGTGTATCCAAAGTTAAAACTCGTGATTTGTCGCGCTCTGGTGTGTAAAAGATGCAAAAGCTTACAGCACCTGGTATTCCCAGGCGGTCTCCCATCCAAGTACTGACCAGGCCCGAGCCTGCTTGGCTTCCGAGATCGGACGAGATCGGGCGTATTCAGGCTAGTATGGCCGTAAGCCAGGGAGGCTGTCCCTGACGCTCTACTTAAAGGGAAGGCAATATCCGTTTCTGCCGTTCATACTTACAGTTGAACTGTCTCTCTACTCTAAAGCCCGGGACACACCAGCGTGCCGCAGACAGTCCCTGCTAACACGCCACGTTGTGGCAACATTGTGGCAACGTTGTGCGTTAGCTGGGGTGCCACACCAGACCGGAACTATATTTTACAAAACGAACACATTGTCTTGATAAAACAGCTGTAATTGAGTGCCTGACACGCCAGTCAAGCGCAATCTTGAGAAGGTGTGCATTTCAGTAAGGATTTCAATTGACATGCAGTATGAAACTGAAAGGAGGTTGCATCACTATGATGCATAACATTGCATGTATTATATTTTCAAGTGTGTGCATTCATCCTGTTGTCATTTTGTTTTGAAAGCAGAAGAATCATTCAACAGGTTGCTGAGACAAATGTAAACCAGTAAAACATATGAAGAGAAACAAACCTTGAATATAAGTTCAGTTGTTTAAACATTTGACAAACTATGGTGAGGGGGTAAGAAAACACACAAATCCAGCAGCTCCTGTATTTCAATACACCAGAAGCCAATATTATTGGCGAGTCGGGTAGTCCATCATCACAGTTCGACGGCAGGCATCATTTCAGTAATTTCATCCCGTTGCATTCACATCCGTGCCTTGATTGAGATTGAATGTGATCTTTGCTCTCAAGTATGTTCCCAAGTTTTACACTTTCGTGCTTTGCATGAATGGGAATGGAACCGTGTGTGTTGAATGAGGCTCCTTGTGAGCACTGAACTTTGTCCGGTGGAGTTCCTTTTTGTGTTGCTGTAATTGTGTCATTTCTCGATGAGACAGATTAGGCAACATTTAGTCACTTCTAGCCATGATGCTCAATTTATTTACGAATGTACCCTAGTTACTAGGGACCGTTTACGTTGGAGAACAAGATCTATTGTATGCCTGTGTATTTGGGGAAGTCAAATCTGAAATAATGATGAAATTGCGTGTATCCAAAGTTAAAACTCGTGATTTGTCGCCCTCTGGTGTGTAAAAGATGCAAAAGCTTACAGCACCTGGTATTCCCAGGCGGTCTCCCATCCAAGTACTAACCAGGCCCGAGCCTGCTTAGCTTCCGAGATCGGATGAGATCGGGCGTATTCAGGCTAGTATGGCCGTAAGCCAGGGAGGCTGTCCTTGACCCTCTACTTAAAGGGAAGGCAATATCCGTTTCTGCCGCTCATACTTGCAGTTGAACTGTCTCTCTACTCTAAAGTCCTGGACACACCAGCACGCTGCAGACAGTCCCTGCTAACACGAAACGTTGTGGCAACGTTGTGCGTTAGCTGGGGTGCCACACCAGACCGGAACTATATTTTACAAAACGAACACATTGTCTTGATAATACAGCTGTAATTGAGTGCCTGACACGCCAGTCAAGCGCAATCTTGAGAAGGTGTGCATTTCAGTAAGGATTTCAATTGACATGCAGTATGAAACTGAAAGGAGGTTGCATCACTATGATGCATAACATTGCATGTATTGTATTTTCAAGTGTGTGCATTCATCCTGTTGTCATTTTGTTTTGAAAGCAGAAGAATCATTCAACAGGTTGCTGAGACAAATGTAAACCAGTAAAACATATGAAGAGAAACAAACCTTGAATATAAGTTCAGTTGTTTAAACATTTGACAAACTATGGTGAGGGGGTAAGAAAACACACAAATCCAGCAGCTCCTGTATTTCAATACACCAGAACCCAATATTATTGGCGAGTCGGGTAGTCCATCATCACAGTTCGAGGGCAGGCATCATTTCAGTAATTTCATCCCGTTGCATTCACATCCGTGCCTTGAATGAGATTCAATGTGATCTTTGCTCTCAAGTATGTTCCCAAGTTTTACACTTTCGTGCTTTGCATGAATGGGAATGGAACCGTGTGTGGTGAATGAGGCTCCTTGTGAGCACTGAACTTTGTCCGGTGGAGTTCCTTTTTGTGTTGCTGTAATTGTGTCATTTCTCGATGAGAAAGATTAGGCAACATTTAGTCACTTCTAGCCATGATGCTCAATTTATTTACGAATGTACCCTAGTTACTAGGGACCGTTTACGTTGGAGAACAAGATCTATTGTATGCCTGTGTATTTGGGGAAGTCAAATCTGAAATAATGATGAAATTGCGTGTATCCAAAGTTAAAACTCGTGATTTGTCGCGCTCTGGTGTGTAAAAGATGCAAAAGCTTACAGCACCTGGTATTCCCAGGCGGTCTCCCATTCAAGTACTGACCAGGCCCGAGCCTGCTTAGCTTCCGAGATCGGGCGTATTCAGGCTAGTATGGCCGTAAGCCAGGGAGGCTGTCCCTGACGCTCTACTTAAAGGGAAGGCAATATCCGTTTCTGCCGCTCATACTTGCAAATGAACTGTCTCTCTACTCTAAAGTCCGGGACACACCAGCGCGCCGCAGACAGTCCCTGCTAACACGAAACTTTGTGGCAACGTTGTGGCAACGTTGTGCGTTAGCTGGGGTGCCACACCAGACCGGAACTATATTTTACAAAACGAACACATTGTCTTGATAAAACAGCTGTAATTGAGTGCCTGACACGCCAGTCAAGCGCAATCTTGAGAAGGTGTGCATTTCAGTAAGGATTTCAATTGACATGCAGTATGAAACTGAAAGGAGGTTGCATCACTATGATGCATAACATTGCATGTATTATATTTTCAAGTGTGTGCATTCATCCTGTTGTCATTTTGTTTTGAAAGCAGAAGAATCATTCAACAGGTTGCTGAGACAAATGTAAACCAGTAAAACATATGAAGAGAAACAAACCTTGAATATAAGTTCAGTTGTTTAAACATTTGACAAACTATGGTGAGGGGGTAAGAAAACACACAAATCCAGCAGCTCCTGTATTTCAATACACCAGAACCCAATATTATTGGCGAGTCTGGTAGTCCATCATCACAGTTCGAGGGCAGGCATCATTTCAGTAATTTCATCCCGTTGCATTCACATCCGTGCCTTGAATGAGATTGAATGTGATCTTTGCTCTCAAGTATGTTCCCAAGTTTTACACTTTCGTGCTTTGCATGAATGGGAATGGAACCGTGTGTGTTGAATGAGGCTCCTTGTGAGCACTGAACTTTGTCCGGTGGAGTTCCTTTTTGTGTTGCTGTAATTGTGTAATTTCTCGATGAGAAAGATTAGGCAACATTTAGTCACTTCTAGCCATGATGCTCAATTTATTTACGAATGTACCCTAGTTACTAGGGACCGTTTACGTTGGAGAACAAGATCTATTGTATGCCTGTGTATTCGGGGAAGTCAAATCTGAAATAATGATGAAATTGCGTGTATCCAAAGTTAAAACTCGTGATTTGTCGCCCTCTGGTGTGTAAAAGATGCAAAAGCTTACAGCACCTGGTATTCCCAGGCGGTCTCCCATCCAAGTACTGACCAGGCCCGAGCCTGCTTAGCTTCCGAGATCGGACGAGATCGGGCGTATTCAGGCTAGTATGGCCGTAAGCCAGGGAAGCTGTCCCTGACGCTCTACTTAAAGGGAAGGCAATATCCGTTTCTGCCGCTCATACTTGCAGTTGAACTGTCTCTCTACTCTAAAGTCCGGGACACACCAGCGCGCCGCAGACAGTCCCTGCTAACACGAAACGTTGTGGCAACGTTGTGCGTTAGCTGGGGTGCCACACCAGACCGGAACTATATATTACAAAACGAACACATTGTCTTGATAAAACAGCTGTAATTGAGTGCCTGACACGCCAGTCAAGCGCAATCTTGAGAAGGTGTGCATTTCAGTAAGGATTTCAATTGACATGCAGTATGAAACTGAAAGGAGGTTGCATCACTATGATGCATAACATTGCATGTATTGTATTTTCAAGTGTGTGCATTCATCCTGTTGTCATTTTGTTTTGAAAGCAGAAGAATCATTCAACAGGTTGCTGAGACAAATGTAAACCAGTAAAACATATGAAGAGAAACAAACCTTGAATATAAGTTCAGTTGTTTAAACATTTGACAAACTATGGTGAGGGGGTAAGAAAACACACAAATCCAGCAGCTCCTGTATTTCAATACACCAGAACCCAATATTATTGGCGAGTCGGGTAGTCCATCATCACAGTTCGAGGGCAGGCATCATTTCAGTAATTTCATCCCGTTGCATTCACATCCGTGCCTTGAATGAGATTGAATGTGATCTTTGCTCTCAAGTATGTTCCCAAGTTTTACACTTTCGTGCTTTGCATGAATGGGAATGGAACCGTGTGTGTTGAATGAGGCTCCTTGTGAGCACTGAACTTTGTCCGGTGGAGTTCCTTTTTGTGTTGCTGTAATTGTGTAATTTCTCGATGAGAAAGATTAGGCAACATTTAGTCACTTCTAGCCATGATGCTCAATTTATTTACGAATGTACCCTAGTTACTAGGGACCGTTTACGTTGGAGAACAAGATCTATTGTATGCCTGTGTATTCGGGGAAGTCAAATCTGAAATAATGATGAAATTGCGTGTATCCAAAGTTAAAACTCGTGATTTGTCGCCCTCTGGTGTGTAAAAGATGCAAAAGCTTACAGCACCTGGTATTCCCAGGCGGTCTCCCATCCAAGTACTGACCAGGCCCGAGCCTGCTTAGCTTCCGAGATCGGACGAGATCGGGCGTATTCAGGCTAGTATGGCCGTAAGCCAGGGAAGCTGTCCCTGACGCTCTACTTAAAGGGAAGGCAATATCCGTTTCTGCCGCTCATACTTGCAGTTGAACTGTCTCTCTACTCTAAAGTCCGGGACACACCAGCGCGCCGCAGACAGTCCCTGCTAACACGAAACGTTGTGGCAACGTTGTGCGTTAGCTGGGGTGCCACACCAGACCGGAACTATATATTACAAAACGAACACATTGTCTTGATAAAACAGCTGTAATTGAGTGCCTGACACGCCAGTCAAGCGCAATCTTGAGAAGGTGTGCATTTCAGTAAGGATTTCAATTGACATGCAGTATGAAACTGAAAGGAGGTTGCATCACTATGATGCATAACATTGCATGTATTGTATTTTCAAGTGTGTGCATTCATCCTGTTGTCATTTTGTTTTGAAAGCAGAAGAATCATTCAACAGGTTGCTGAGACAAATGTAAACCAGTAAAACATATGAAGAGAAACAAACCTTGAATATAAGTTCAGTTGTTTAAACATTTGACAAACTATGGTGAGGGGGTAAGAAAACACACAAATCCAGCAGCTCCTGTATTTCAATACACCAGAACCCAATATTATTGGCGAGTCGGGTAGTCCATCATCACAGTTCGAGGGCAGGCATCATTTCAGTAATTTCATCCCGTTGCATTCACATCCGTGCCTTGAATGAGATTGAATGTGATCTTTGCTCTCAAGTATGTTCCCAAGTTTTACACTTTCGTGCTTTGCATGAATGGGAATGGAACCATGTGTGTTGAATGAGGCTCCTTGTGAGCACTGAACTTTGTCCGGTGGAGTTCCTTTTTGTGTTGCTGTAATTGTGTCATTTCTCGATGAGAAAGATTAGGCAACATTTAGTCACTTCTAGCCATGATGCTCAATTTATTTATGAATGTACCCTAGTTACTAGGGACCGTTTACGTTGGAGAACAAGATCTATTGTATGCCTGTGTATTTGGGGAAGTCAAATCTGAAATAATGATGAAATTGCGTGTATCCAAAGTTAAAACTCGTGATTTGTCGCCCTCTGGTGTGTAAAAGATGCAAAAGCTTACAGCACCTCGTATTCCCAGTCGGTCTCCCATCCAAGTACTGACCAGGCCCGAGCCTGCTTAGCTTCCGAGATCGGACGAGATCGGGCGTATTCAGGCTAGTATGGCCGTAAGCCAGGGAGGCTGTCCCTGACGCTCTACTTAAAGGGAAGGCAATATCCGTTTCTGCCGTTCATACTTACAGTTGAACTGTCTCTCTACTCTAAAGCCCGGGACACACCAGCGCACCGCAGACAGTCCCTGCTAACACGCCACGTTGTGGCAACATTGTGGCAACGTTGTGCGTTAGCTGGGGTGCCACACCAGACCGGAACTATATATTACAAAACGAACACATTGTCTTGATAAAACAGCTGTAATTGAGTGCCTGACACGCCAGTCAAGCGCAATCTTGAGAAGGTGTGCATTTCAGTAAGGATTTCAATTGACATGCAGTATGAAACTGAAAGGAGGTTGCATCACTATGATGCATAACATTGCATGTATTGTATTTTCAAGTGTGTGCATTCATCCTGTTGTCATTTTGTTTTGAAAGTAGAAGAATCATTTTTGCTGAGGTTGCTGAGACAAATGTAAACCAGTAAAACATATGAAGAGAAACAAACCTTGAATATAAGTTCAGTTGTTTAAACATTTGACAAACTATGGTGAGGGGGTAAGAAAACACACAAATCCAGCAGCTCCTGTATTTCAATACACCAGAACCCAATATTATTGGCGAGTCGGGTAGTCCATCATCACAGTTCGAGGGCAGGCATCATTTCAGTAATTTCATCCCGTTGCATTCACATCCGTGCCTTGAATGAGATTGAATGTGATCTTTGCTCTCAAGTATGTTCCCAAGTTTTACACTTTCGTGCTTTGCATGAATGGGAATGGAACCGTGTGTGTTGAATGAAGCTCCTTGTGAGCACTGAACTTTGTCCGGTGGAGTTCCTTTTTGTGTTGCTGTAATTGTGTCATTTCTCGATGAGAAAGATTAGGCAACATTTAGTCACTTCTAGCCATGATGCTCAATTTATTTACGAATGTACCCTAGTTACTAGGGACCGTTTACGTTGGAGAACAAGATCTATTGTATGCCTGTGTATTTGGGGAAGTCAAATCTGAAATAATGATGAAATTGCGTGTATCCAAAGTTAAAACTTGTGATTTGTCGCCCTCTGGTGTGTAAAAGATGCAAAAGCTTACAGCACCTGGTATTCCCAGGCGGTCTCCCATCCAAGTACTGACCAGGCCCGAGCCTGCTTAGCTTCCGAGATCGGACGAGATCGGGCGTATTCAGGCTAGTATGGCCGTAAGCCAGGGAGGCTGTCCCTGACGCTCTACTTAAAGGGAAGGCAATATCCGTTTCTGCCGTTCATACTTACAGTTGAACTGTCTCTCTACTCTAAAGCCCGGGACACACCAGCGCGCCGCAGACAGTCCCTGCTAACACGCCACGTTGTGGCAACATTGTGGCAACGTTGTGCGTTAGCTGGGGTGCCACACCAGACCGGAACTATATATTACAAAACGAACACATTCTCTTGATAAAACAGCTGTAATTGAGTGCCTGACACGCCAGTCAAGCGCAATCTTGAGAAGGTGTGCATTTCAGTAAGGATTTCAATTGACATGCAGTATGAAACTGAAAGGAGGTTGCATCACTATGATGCATAACATTGCATGTATTGTATTTTCAAGTGTGTGCATTCATCCTGTTGTCATTTTGTTTTGAAAGCAGAAGAATCATTCAACAGGTTGCTGAGACAAATGTAAACCAGTAAAACATATGAAGAGAAACAAACCTTGAATATAAGTTCAGTTGTTTAAACATTTGACAAACTATGGTGAGGGGGTAAGAAAACACACAAATCCAGCAGCTCCTGTATTTCAATACACCAGAACCCAATATTATTGGCGAGTCGGGTAGTCCATCATCACAGTTCGAGGGCAGGCATCATTTCAGTAATTTCATCCCGTTGCATTCACATCCGTGCCTTGAATGAGATTGAATGTGATCTTTGCTCTCAAGTATTTTCCCAAGTTTTACACTTTCGTGCTTTGCATGAATGGGAATGGAACCGTGTGTGTTGAATGAGGCTCCTTGTGAGCACTGAACTTTGTCCGGTGGAGTTCCTTTTTGTGTTGCTGTAATTGTGTCATTTCTCGATGAGAAAGATTAGGCAACATTTAGTCACTTCTAGCCATGATGCTCAATTTATTTACGAATGTACACTAGTTACTAGGGACCGTTTACGTTGGAGAACAAGATCTATTCTATGCCTGTGTATTTGGGGAAGTCAAATCTGAAATAATGATGAAATTGCGTGTATCCAAAGTTAAAACTCGTGATTTGTCGCCCTCTGGTGTGTAAAAGATGCAAAAGCTTACAGCACCTGGTATTCCCAGGCGGTCTCCCATCCAAGTACTGACCAGGCCCGAGCCTGCTTAGCTTCCGAGATCGGACGAGATCGGGCGTTTTCAGGCTAGTATGGCCGTAAGCCAGGGAGGCTGTCCCTGACGCTCTACTTAAAGGGAAGGCAATATCCGTTTCTTCCGCTCATACTTGCAATTGAACTGTCTCTCTACTCTAAAGTCCGGGACACACCAGCGCGCCGCAGACAGTCCCTGCTAACACGAAACGTTGTGGCAACGTTGTGCGTTAGCTGGGGTGCCACACCAGACCGGAACTATATATTATAAAACGAACACATTGTCTTGATAAAACAGCTGTAATTGAGTGCCTGACACGCCAGTCAAGCGCAATCTTGAGAAGGTGTGCATTTTAGTAAGGATTTCAATTGACATGCAGTATGAAACTGAAAGGAGGTTGCATCACTATGATGCATAACATTGCATGTATTGTATTTTCAAGTGTGTGCATTCATCCTGTTGTCATTTTGTTTTGAAAGCAGAAGAATCATTCAACAGGTTGCTGAGACAAATGTAAACCAGTAAAACATATGAAGAGAAACAAACCTTGAATATAAGTTCAGTTGTTTAAACATTTGACAAACTATGGTGAGGGGGTAAGAAAACACACAAATCCAGCAGCTCCTGTATTTCAATACACCAGAACCCAATATTATTGGCGAGTCGGGTAGTCCATCATCACAGTTCGAGGGCAGGCATCATTTCAGTAATTTCATCCCGTTGCATTCACATCCGTGCCTTGAATGAGATTGAATGTGATCTTTGCTCTCAAGTATGTTCCCAAGTTTTACACTTTCGTGCTTTGCATGAATGGGAATGGAACCGTGTGTGTTGAATGAGGCTCCTTGTGAGCACTGAACTTTGTCCGGTGGAGTTCCTTTTTGTGTTGCTGTAATTGTGTCATTTCTCGATGAGAAAGATTAGGCAACATTTAGTCACTTCTAGCCATGATGCTCAATTTATTTACGAATGTACCCTAGTTACTAGGGACCGTTTACGTTGGAGAACAAGATCTATTGTATGCCTGTGTATTTGGGGAAGTCAAATCTGAAATAATGATGAAATTGCGTGTATCCAAAGTTAAAACTCGTGATTTGTCGCCCTCTGGTGTGTAAAAGATGCAAAAGCTTACAGCACCTGGTATTCCCAGGCGGTCTCCCATCCAAGTACTGACCAGGCCCGAGCCTGCTTAGCTTCCGAGATCGGACGAGATCGGGCGTATTCAGGCTAGTATGGCCGTAAGCCAGGGAAGCTGTCCCTGACGCTCTACTTAAAGGGAAGGCAATATCCGTTTCTGCCGCTCATACTTGCAGTTGAACTGTCTCTCTACTCTAAAGTCCGGGACACACCAGCGCGCCGCAGACAGTCCCTGCTAACACGAAACGTTGTGGCAACGTTGTGCGTTAGCTGGGGTGCCACACCAGACCGGAACTATATTTTACAAAACGAACACATTGTCTTGATAATACAGCTGTAATTGAGTGCCTGACATGCCAGTCAAGCGCAATCTTGAGAAGGTGTGCATTTCAGTAAGGATTTCAATTGACATGCAGTATGAAACTGAAAGGAGGTTGCATCACTATGATGCATAACATTGCATGTATTGTATTTTCAAGTGTGTGCATTCATCCTGTTGTCATTTTGTTTTGAAAGCAGAAGAATCATTCAACAGGTTGCTGAGACAAATGTAAACCAGTAAAACATATGAAGAGAAACATACCTTGAATATAAGTTCAGTTGTTTAAACATTTGACAAACTATGGTGAGGGGGTAAGAAAACACACAAATCCAGCAGCTCCTGTATTTCAATACACCAGAACCCAATATTATTGGCGAGTCGGGTAGTCCATCATCACAGTTCGAGGGCAGGCATCATTTCAGTAATTTCATCCCGTTGCATTCACATCCGTGCCTTGAATGAGATTGAATGTGATCTTTGCTCTCAAGTATGTTCCCAAGTTTTACACTTTCGTGCTTTGCATGAATGGGAATGGAACCGTGTGTGTTGAATGAGGCTCCTTGTGAGCACTGAACTTTGTCCGGTGGAGTTCCTTTTTGTGTTGCTGTAATTGTGTCATTTCTCGATGAGAAAGATTAGGCAACATTTAGTCACTTCTAGCCATGATGCTCAATTTATTTACGAATGTACCCTAGTTACTAGGGACCGTTTACGTTGGAGAACAAGATCTATTGTATGCCTGTGTATTTGGGGAAGTCAAATCTGAAATAATGATGAAATTGCGTGTATCCAAAGTTAAAACTCGTGATTTGTCGCCCTCTGGTGTGTAAAAGATGCAAAAGCTTACAGCACCAGGTATTCCCAGGCGGTCTCCCATCCAAGTACTGACCAGGCCCGAGCCTGCTTAGCTTCCGAGATCGGACGAGATCGGGCGTATTCAGGCTAGTATGGCCGTAAGCCAGTGAGGCTGTCCCTGACGCTCTACTTAAAGGGAAGGCAATATCCGTTTCTGCCGTTCATACTTACAGTTGAACTGTCTCTCTACTCTAAAGCCCGGGACACACCAGCGCGCCGCAGACAGTCCCTGCTAACACGCCACGTTGTGGCAACATTGTGGCAACGTTGTGCGTTAGCTGGGGTGCCACACCAGACCGGAACTATATATTACAAAACGAACACATTGTCTTGATAAAACAGCTGTAATTGAGTGCCTGACACGCCCGTCAAGCGCAATCTTGAGAAGGTGTGCATTTCAGTAAGGATTTCAATTGACATGCAGTATGAAACTGAAAGGAGGTTGCATCACTATGATGCATAACATTGCATGTATTGTATTTTCAAGTGTGTGCATTCATCCTGTTGTCATTTTGTTTTGAAAGCAGAAGAATCATTCAACAGGTTGCTGAGACAAATGTAAACCAGTAAAACATATGAAGAGAAACAAACCTTGAATATAAGTTCAGTTGTTTAAACATTTGACAAACTATGGTGAGGGGGTAAGAAAACACACAAATCCAGCAGCTCCTGTATTTCAATACACCAGAACCCAATATTATTGGCGAGTCGGGTAGTCCATCATCACAGTTCGAGGGCAGGCATCATTTCAGTAATTTCATCCCGTTGCATTCACATCCGTGCCTTGAATGAGATTGAATGTGATCTTTGCTCTCAAGTATGTTCCCAAGTTTTACACTTTCGTGCTTTGCATGAATGGGAATGGAACCGTGTGTGTTGAATGAGGCTCCTTGTGAGCACTGAACTTTGTCCGGTGGAGTTCCTTTTTGTGTTGCTGTAATTGTGTCATTTCTCGATGAGAAAGATTAGGCAACATTTAGTCACTTCTAGCCATGATGCTCAATTTATTTACGAATGTACCCTAGTTACTAGGGACCGTTTACATTGGAGAACAAGATCTATTGTATGCCTGTGTATTTGGGGAAGTCAAATCTGAAATAATGATGAAATTGCGTGTATCCAAAGTTAAAACTCGTGATTTGTCGCCCTCTGGTGTGTAAAAGATGCAAAAGCTTACAGCACCTGGTATTCCCAGGCGGTCTCCCATCCAAGTACTGACCAGGCCGGAGCCTGCTTAGCTTCCGAGATCGGACGAGATCGGGCGTATTCAGGCTAGTATGGCCGTAAGCCGGGGAGGCTGTCCCTGATGCTCTACTTAAAGGGAAGGCAATATCCGTTTCTGCCGCTCATACTTGCAGTTGAACTGTCTCTCTACTCTAAAGTCCGGGACACACCAGCGCGCCGCAGACAGTCCCTGCTAACACGAAACGTTGTGGCAACGTTGTGCGTTAACTGGGGTGCCACACCAGACCGGAACTATATTTTACAAAACGAACACATTGTCTTGATAATACAGCTGTAATTGAGTGCCTGACACGCCAGTCAAGCGCAATCTTGAGAAGGTGTGCATTTCAGTAAGGATTTCAATTGACATGCAGTATGAAACTGAAAGGAGGTTGCATCACTATGATGCATAACATTGCATGTATTGTATTTTCAAGTGTGTGCATTCATCCTGTTGTCATTTTGTTTTGAAAGCAGAAGAATCATTCAACAGGTTGCTGAGACAAATGTAAACCAGTAAAACATATGAAGAGAAACAAACCTTGAATATAAGTTCAGTTGTTTAAACATTTGACAAACTATGGTGAGGGGGTAAGAAAACACACAAATCCAGCAGCTCCTGTATTTCAATACACCAGAACCCAATATTATTGGCGAGTCGGGTAGTCCATCATCACAGTTCGAGGGCAGGCATCATTTCAGTAATTTCATCCCGTTGCATTCACATCCGTGACTTGAATGAGATTGAATGTGATCTTTGCTCTCAAGTATGTTCCCAAGTTTTACACTTTCGTGCTTTGCATGAATGGGAATGGAACCGTGTGTGTTGAATGAGGCTCCTTGTGAGCACTGAACTTTGTCCGGTGGAGTTCCTTTTTGTGTTGCTGTAATTGTGTCATTTCTCGATGAGAAAGATTAGGCAACATTTAGTCACTTCTAGCCATGATGCTCAATTTATTTACGAATGTACCCTAGTTACTAGGGACCGTTTACGTTGGAGAACAAGATCTATTGTATGCCTGTGTATTTGGGGAAGTCAAATCTGAAATAATGATGAAATTGCGTGTATCCAAAGTTAAAACTCGTGATTTGTCGCCCTCTGGTGTGTAAAAGATGCAAAAGCTTACAGCACCTGGTATTCCCAGGCGGTCTCCCATCCAAGTACTGACCAGGCCCGAGCCTGCTTAGCTTCCGAGATCGGACGAGATCGGGCGTATTCAGGCTAGTATGGCCGTAAGCCGGGGAAGCTGTCCCTGACGCTCTACTTAAAGGGAAGGCAATATCCGTTTCTGCCGCTCATACTTGCAGTTGAACTGTCTCTCTACTCTAAAGTCCGGGACACACCAGCGCGCCGCAGACAGTCCCTGCTAACACGAAACGTTGTGGCAACGTTGTGCGTTAGCTGGGGTGCCACACCAGACCGGAACTATATTTTACAAAACGAACACATTGTCTTGATAAAACAGCTGTAATTGAGTGCCTGACACGCCAGTCAAGCGCAATCTTGAGAAGGTGTGCATTTCAGTAAGGATTTCAATTGACATGCAGTATGAAACTGAAAGGAGGTTGCATCACTATGATGCATAACATTGCATGTATTGTATTTTCAAGTGTGTGCATTCATCCTGTTGTCATTTTGTTTTGAAAGCAGAAGAATCATTCAACAGGTTGCTGAGACAAATGTAAACCAGTAAAACATATGAAGAGAAACAAACCTTGAATATAAGTTCAGTTGTATAAACATTTGACAAACTATGGTGAGGGGGTAAGAAAACACACAAATCCAGCAGCTCCTGTATTTCAATACACCAGAACCCAATATTATTGGCGAGTCGGGTAGTCCATCATCACAGTTCGAGGGCAGGCATCATTTCAGTAATTTCATCCCGTTGCATTCACATCCGTGCCTTGAATGAGATTGAATGTGATCTTTGCTCTCAAGTATGTTCCCAAGTTTTACACTTTCGTGCTTTGCATGAATGGGAATGGAACCGTGTGTGTTGAATGAGGCTCCTTGTGAGCACTGAACTTTGTCCAGTGGAGTTCCTTTTTGTGTTGCTGTAATTGTGTCATTTCTCGATGAGAAAGATTAGGCAACATTTAGTCACTTCTAGCCATGATGCTCAATTTATTTACGAATGTACCCTAGTTACTAGGGACCGTTTACGTTGGAGAACAAGATCTATTGTATGCCTGTGTATTTGGGGAAGTCAAATCTGAAATAATGATGAAATTGCGTGTATCCAAAGTTAAAACTCGTGATTTGTCGCCCTCTGGTGTGTAAAAGATGCAAAAGCTTACAGCACCTGGTATTCCCAGGCGGTCTCCCATCCAAGTACTGACCAGGCCAGAGCCTGCTTAGCTTCCGAGATCGGACGAGATCGGGCGTATTCAGGCTAGTATGGCCGTAAGCCAGGGAGGCTGTCCCTGACGCTCTACTTACAGGGAAGGCAATATCCTTTTCTGCCGTTCATACTTACAGTTGAACTGTCTCTCTACTCTAAAGCCCGGGACACACCAGTGCGCCGCAGACTGTCCCTGCTAACACGCCACGTTGTGGCAACGTTGTGGCAACGTTGTGCGTTAGCTGGGGTGCCACACCAGACCGGAACTATATTTTACAAAACGAACACATTGTCTTGATAAAACAGCTGTAATTGAGTGCCTGACACGCCAGTCAAGCGCAATCTTGAGAAGGTGTGCATTTCAGTAAGGATTTCAATTGACATGCAGTATGAAACTGAAAGGAGGTTGCATCACTATGATGCATAACATTGCATGTATTGTATTTTCAAGTGTGTGCATTCATCCTGTTGTCATTTTGTTTTGAAAGCAGAAGAATCATTCAACAGGTTGCTGAGACAAATGTAAACCAGTAAAACATATGAAGAGAAACAAACCTTGAATATAAGTTCAGTTGTTTAAACATTTGACAAACTATGGTGAGGGGGTAAGAAAACACACAAATCCAGCAGCTCCTGTATTTCAATACACCAGAACCCAATATTATTGGCGAGTCGGGTAGTCCATCATCACAGTTCGAGGGCAGGCATCATTTCAGTAATTTCATCCCGTTGCATTCACATCCGTGCCTTGAATGAGATTGAATGTGATCTTTGCTCTCAAGTATGTTCCCAAGTTTTACACTTTCGTGCTTTGCATGAATGGGAATGGAACCGTGTGTGTTGAATGAGGCTCCTTGTGAACACTGAACTTTGTCCGGTGGAGTTCCTTTTTGTGTTGCTGTAATTGTGTCATTTCTCGATGAGAAAGATTAGGCAACATTTAGTCACTTCTAGCCATGATGCTCAATTTATTTACGAATGTACCCTAGTTACTAGGGACCGTTTACGTTGGAGAACAAGATCTATTGTATGCCTGTGTATTTGGGGAAGTCAAATCTGAAATAATGATGAAATTGCGTGTATCCAAAGTTAAAACTCGTGATTTGTCGCCCTCTGGTGTGTAAAAGATGCAAAAGCTTACAGCACCTGGTATTCCCAGGCGGTCTCCCATCCAAGTACTGACCAGGCCCGAGCCTGCTTAGCTTCCGAGATCGGACGAGATCGGGCGTATTCAGGCTAGTATGGCCGTAAGCCGGGGAAGCTGTCCCTGACGCTCTACTTAAAGGGAAGGCAATATCCGTTTCTGCCGCTCATACTTGCAGTTGAACTGTCTCTCTACTCTAAAGTCCGGGACACACCAGCGCGCCGCAGACAGTCCCTGCTAACACGAAACGTTGTGGCAACGTTGTGCGTTAGCTGGGGTGCCACACCAGACCGGAACTATATTTTACAAAACGAACACATTGTCTTGATAAAACAGCTGTAATTGAGTGCCTGACACGCCAGTCAAGCGCAATCTTGAGAAGGTGTGCATTTCAGTAAGGATTTCAATTGACATGCAGTATGAAACTGAAAGGAGGTTGCATCACTATGATGCATAACATTGCATGTATTGTATTTTCAAGTGTGTGCATTCATCCTGTTGTCATTTTGTTTTGAAAGCAGAAGAATCATTCAACAGGTTGCTGAGACAAATGTAAACCAGTAAAACATATGAAGAGAAACAAACCTTGAATATAAGTTCAGTTGTATAAACATTTGACAAACTATGGTGAGGGGGTAAGAAAACACACAAATCCAGCAGCTCCTGTATTTCAATACACCAGAACCCAATATTATTGGCGAGTCGGGTAGTCCATCATCACAGTTCGAGGGCAGGCATCATTTCAGTAATTTCATCCCGTTGCATTCACATCCGTGCCTTGAATGAGATTGAATGTGATCTTTGCTCTCAAGTATGTTCCCAAGTTTTACACTTTCGTGCTTTGCATGAATGGGAATGGAACCGTGTGTGTTGAATGAGGCTCCTTGTGAGCACTGAACTTTGTCCAGTGGAGTTCCTTTTTGTGTTGCTGTAATTGTGTCATTTCTCGATGAGAAAGATTAGGCAACATTTAGTCACTTCTAGCCATGATGCTCAATTTATTTACGAATGTACCCTAGTTACTAGGGACCGTTTACGTTGGAGAACAAGATCTATTGTATGCCTGTGTATTTGGGGAAGTCAAATCTGAAATAATGATGAAATTGCGTGTATCCAAAGTTAAAACTCGTGATTTGTCGCCCTCTGGTGTGTAAAAGATGCAAAAGCTTACAGCACCTGGTATTCCCAGGCGGTCTCCCATCCAAGTACTGACCAGGCCAGAGCCTGCTTAGCTTCCGAGATCGGACGAGATCGGGCGTATTCAGGCTAGTATGGCCGTAAGCCAGGGAGGCTGTCCCTGACGCTCTACTTACAGGGAAGGCAATATCCTTTTCTGCCGTTCATACTTACAGTTGAACTGTCTCTCTACTCTAAAGCCCGGGACACACCAGTGCGCCGCAGACTGTCCCTGCTAACACGCCACGTTGTGGCAACGTTGTGGCAACGTTGTGCGTTAGCTGGGGTGCCACACCAGACCGGAACTATATTTTACAAAACGAACACATTGTCTTGATAAAACAGCTGTAATTGAGTGCCTGACACGCCAGTCAAGCGCAATCTTGAGAAGGTGTGCATTTCAGTAAGGATTTCAATTGACATGCAGTATGAAACTGAAAGGAGGTTGCATCACTATGATGCATAACATTGCATGTATTGTATTTTCAAGTGTGTGCATTCATCCTGTTGTCATTTTGTTTTGAAAGCAGAAGAATCATTCAACAGGTTGCTGAGACAAATGTAAACCAGTAAAACATATGAAGAGAAACAAACCTTGAATATAAGTTCAGTTGTTTAAACATTTGACAAACTATGGTGAGGGGGTAAGAAAACACACAAATCCAGCAGCTCCTGTATTTCAATACACCAGAACCCAATATTATTGGCGAGTCGGGTAGTCCATCATCACAGTTCGAGGGCAGGCATCATTTCAGTAATTTCATCCCGTTGCATTCACATCCGTGCCTTGAATGAGATTGAATGTGATCTTTGCTCTCAAGTATGTTCCCAAGTTTTACACTTTCGTGCTTTGCATGAATGGGAATGGAACCGTGTGTGTTGAATGAGGCTCCTTGTGAACACTGAACTTTGTCCGGTGGAGTTCCTTTTTGTGTTGCTGTAATTGTGTCATTTCTCGATGAGAAAGATTAGGCAACATTTAGTCACTTCTAGCCATGATGCTCAATTTATTTACGAATGTACCCTAGTTACTAGGGACCGTTTACGTTGGAGAACAAGATCTATTGTATGCCTGTGTATTTGGGGAAGTCAAATCTGAAATAATGATGAAATTGCGTGTATCCAAAGTTAAAACTCGTGATTTGTCGCCCTCTGGTGTGTAAAAGATGCAAAAGCTTACAGCACCTGGTATTCCCAGGCGGTCTCCCATCCAAGTACTGACCAGGCCCGAGCCTGCTTAGCTTCCGAGATCGGACGAGATCGGGCGTATTCAGGCTAGTATGGCCGTAAGCCGGGGAAGCTGTCCCTGACGCTCTACTTAAAGGGAAGGCAATATCCGTTTCTGCCGCTCATACTTGCAGTTGAACTGTCTCTCTACTCTAAAGTCCGGGACACACCAGCGCGCCGCAGACAGTCCCTGCTAACACGAAACGTTGTGGCAACGTTGTGCGTTAGCTGGGGTGCCACACCAGACCGGAACTATATTTTACAAAACGAACACATTGTCTTGATAAAACAGCTGTAATTGAGTGCCTGACACGCCAGTCAAGCGCAATCTTGAGAAGGTGTGCATTTCAGTAAGGATTTCAATTGACATGCAGTATGAAACTGAAAGGAGGTTGCATCACTATGATGCATAACATTGCATGTATTGTATTTTCAAGTGTGTGCATTCATCCTGTTGTCATTTTGTTTTGAAAGCAGAAGAATCATTCAACAGGTTGCTGAGACAAATGTAAACCAGTAAAACATATGAAGAGAAACAAACCTTGAATATAAGTTCAGTTGTATAAACATTTGACAAACTATGGTGAGGGGGTAAGAAAACACACAAATCCAGCAGCTCCTGTATTTCAATACACCAGAACCCAATATTATTGGCGAGTCGGGTAGTCCATCATCACAGTTCGAGGGCAGGCATCATTTCAGTAATTTCATCCCGTTGCATTCACATCCGTGCCTTGAATGAGATTGAATGTGATCTTTGCTCTCAAGTATGTTCCCAAGTTTTACACTTTCGTGCTTTGCATGAATGGGAATGGAACCGTGTGTGTTGAATGAGGCTCCTTGTGAGCACTGAACTTTGTCCGGTGGAGTTCCTTTTTGTGTTGCTGTAATTGTGTCATTTCTCGATGAGAAAGATTAGGCAACATTTAGTCACTTCTAGCCATGATGCTCAATTTATTTACGAATGTACCCTAGTTACTAGGGACCGTTTACGTTGGAGAACAAGATCTATTGTATGCCTGTGTATTTGGGGAAGTCAAATCTGAAATAATGATGAAATTGCGTGTATCCAAAGTTAAAACTCGTGATTTGTCGCCCTCTGGTGTGTAAAAGATGCAAAAGCTTACAGCACCTGGTATTCCCAGGCGGTCTCCCATCCAAGTACTGACCAGGCCAGAGCCTGCTTAGTTTCCGAGATCGGACGAGATCGGGCGTATTCAGGCTAGTATGGCCGTAAGCCAGGGAGGCTGTCCCTGACGCTCTACTTAAAGGGAAGGCAATATCCTTTTCTGCCGTTCATACTTACAGTTGAACTGTCTCTCTACTCTAAAGCCCGGGACACACCAGTGCGCCGCAGACAGTCCCTGCTAACACGCCACGTTGTGGCAACGTTGTGGCAACGTTGTGCGTTAACTGGGGTGCCACACCAGACCGGAACTATATTTTACAAAACGAACACATTGTCTTGATAATACAGCTGTAATTGAGTGCCTGACACGCCAGTCAAGCGCAATCTTGAGAAGGTGTGCATTTCAGTAAGGATTTCAATTGACATGCAGTATGAAACTAAAAGGAGGTTGCATCACTATGATGCATAACATTGCATGTATTGTATTTTCAAGTGTGTGCATTCATCCTGTTGTCATTTTGTTTTGAAAGCAGAAGAATCATTCAACAGGTTGCTGAGACAAATGTAAACCAGTAAAACATATGAAGAGAAACAAACCTTGAATATAAGTTCAGTTGTTTAAACATTTGACAAACTATGGTGAGGGGGTAAGAAAACACACAAATCCAGCAGCTCCTGTATTTCAATACACCAGAACCCAATATTATTGGCGAGTCGGGTAGTCCATCATCACAGTTCGAGGGCAGGCATCATTTCAGTAATTTCATCCCGTTGCATTCACATCCGTGCCTTGAATTAGATTGAATGTGATCTTTGCTCTCAAGTATGTTCCCAAGTTTTACACTTTCGTGCTTTGCATGAATGGGAATGGAACCGTGTGTGTTGAATGAGGCTCCTTGTGAGCACTGAACTTTGTCCGGTGGAGTTCCTTTTTGTGTTGCTGTAATTGTGTCATTTCTCGAAGAGAAAGATTAGGCAACATTTAGTCAATTCTAGCCATGATGCTCAATTTATTTACGAATGTACCCTAGTTACTAGGGACCGTTTACGTTGGAGAACAAGATCTATTGTATGCCTGTGTATTTTGGGAAGTCAAATCTGAAATAATGATGAAATTGTGTGAATCCAAAGTTAAAACTCGTGATTTGTCGCCCTCTGGTGTGTAAAAGGTGCAAAAGCTTACAGCACCTGGTATTCCCAGGCGGTCTCCCATCCAAGTACTGACCAGGCCCGAGCCTGCTTAGCTTCCGAGATCGGACGAAATCAGGCGTATTCAGGCTAGTACGGCCGTAAGCCAGGGAGGCTGTCCCTGACGCTCTACTTAAAGGGAAGGCAATATCCGTTTCTGCCGCTCATACTTGCAGTTGAACTGTCTCTCTACTCTAAAGTCCGGGACACACCAGCGCGCCGCAGACAGTCCCTGCTAACACGAAACGTTGTGGCAACGTTGTGCGTTAGCTGGGGTGCCACACCAGACCGGAACTATATTTTACAAAACGAACACATTGTCTTGATAAAACAGCTGTAATTGAGTGCCTGACACGCCAGTCAAGCGCAATCTTGAGAAGGTGTGCATTTCAGTAAGGATTTCAATTGCCATGCAGTATGAAACTGAAAGGAGGTTGCATCACTATGATGCATAACATTGCATGTATTGTATTTTCAAGTGTGTGCATTCATCCTGTTGTCATTTTGTTTTGAAAGCAGAAGAATCATTCAACAGGTTGCTGAGACAAATGTAAACCAGTAAAACATATGAAGAGAAACAAACCTTGAATATAAGTTCAGTTGTTTAAACATTTGACAAACTATGGTGAGGGGGTAAGAAAACACACAAATCCAGCAGCTCCTGTATTTCAATACACCAGAACCCAATATTATTGGCGAGTCGGGTAGTCCATCATCACAGTTCGAGGGCAGGCATCATTTCAGTAATTTCATCCCGTTGCATTCACATCCGTGACTTGAATGAGATTGAATGTGATCTTTGCTCTCAAGTATGTTCCCAAGTTTTACACTTTCGTGCTTTGCATGAATGGGAATGGAACCGTGTGTGTTGAATGAGGCTCCTTGTGAGCACTGAACTTTGTCCGGTGGAGTTCCTTTTTGTGTTGCTGTAATTGTGTCATTTCTCGATGAGAAAGATTAGGCAACATTTAGTCACTTCTAGCCATGATGCTCAATTTATTTACGAATGTACCCTAGTTACTAGGGACCGTTTACGTTGGAGAACAAGATCTATTGTATGCCTGTGTATTTGGGGAAGTCAAATCTGAAATAATGAAGAAATTGCGTGTATCCAAAGTTAAAACTCGTGATTTGTCGCCCTCTGGTGTGTAAAAGATGCAAAAGCTTACAGTACCTGGTATTCCCAGGCAGTCTCCCATCCAAGTACTGACCAGGCCGGAGCCTGCTTAGCTTCCGAGATCGGACGAGATCGGGCGTATTCAGGCTAGTATGGCCGTAAGCCTGGGAGGCTGTCCCTGATGCTCTACTTAAAGGGAAGGCAATATCCGTTTCTGCCGCTCATACTTGCAGTTGAACTGTCTCTCTACTCTAAAGTCCGGGACACACCAGCGCGCCGCAGACAGTCCCTGCTAACACGAAACGTTGTGGCAACGTTGTGCGTTAGCTGGGGTGCCACACCAGACCGTAACTGTATTTTACAAAACGAACACATTGTCTTGATAAAACAGCTGTAATTGAGTGCCTGACACGCCAGTCAAGCGCAATCTTGAGAAGGTGTGCATTTCAGTAAGGATTTCAATTGACATGCAGTATGAAACTGAAAGGAGGTTGCATCACTATGATGCATAACATTGCATGTATTGTATTTTCAAGTGTGTGCATTCATCCTGTTGTCATTTTGTTTTGAAAGCAGAAGAATCATTCAACAGGTTGCTGAGACAAATGTAAACCAGTAAAACATATGAAGAGAAACAAACCTTGAATATAAGTTCAGTTGTTTAAACATTTGACAAACTATGGTGAGGGGGTAAGAAAACACACAAATCCAGCAGCTCCTGTATTTCAATACACCAGAACCCAATATTATTGGCGAGTCGGGTAGTCCATCATCACAGTTCGAGGGCAGGCATCATTTCAGTAATTTCATCCCGTTGCATTCACATCCGTGCCTTGAATGAGATTGAATGTGATCTTTGCTCTCAAGTATGTTCCCAAGTTTTACACTTTCGTGCTTTGCATGAATGGGAATGGAACCGTGTGTGTTGAATGAGGCTCCTTGTGAACACTGAACTTTGTCCGGTGGAGTTCCTTTTTGTGTTGCTGTAATTGTGTCATTTCTCGATGAGAAAGATTAGGCAACATTTAGTCACTTCTAGCCATGATGCTCAATTTATTTACGAATGTACCCTAGTTACTAGGGACCGTTTACGTTGGAGAACAAGATCTATTGTATGCCTGTGTATTTGGGGAAGTCAAATCTGAAATAATGATGAAATTGCGTGTATCCAAAGTTAAAACTCGTGATTTGTCGCCCTCTGGTGTGTAAAAGATGCAAAAGCTTACAGCACCTGGTATTCCCATGCGGTCTCCCATCCAAGTACTGACCAGGCCGGAGCCTGCTTAGCTTCCGAGATCGGACGAGATCGGGCGTATTCAGGCTAGTATGGCCGTAAGCAGGGGAAGCTGTCCCTGACGCTCTACTTAAAGGGAAGGCAATATCCGTTTCTGCCGCTCATACTTGCAGTTGAACTGTCTCTCTACTCTAAAGTCCGGGACACACCAGCGCACCGCAGACAGTCCCTGCTAACACGAAAAGTTGTGGCAACGTTGTGCGTTAGCTGGGGTGCCACACCAGACCGGAACTATATTTTACAAAACGAACACATTGTCTTGATAAAACAGCTGTAATTGAGTGCCTGACACGCCAGTCAAGCGCAATCTTGAGAAGGTGTGCATTTCAGTAAGGATTTCAATTGACATGCAGTATGAAACTGAAAGGAGGTTGCATCACTATGATGCATAACATTGCATGTATTGTATTTTCAAGTGTGTGCATTCATCCTGTTGTCATTTTGTTTTGAAAGCAGAAGAATCATTCAACAGGTTGATGAGACAAATGTAAACCAGTAAAACATATGAAGAGAAACAAACCTTGAATATAAGTTCAGTTGTATAAACATTTGACAAACTATGGTGAGGGGGTAAGAAAACACACAAATCCAGCAGCTCCTGTATTTCAATACACCAGAACCCAATATTATTGGCGAGTCGGGTAGTCCATCATCACAGTTCGAGGGCAGGCATCATTTCAGTAATTTCATCCCGTTGCATTCACATCCGTGCCTTGAATGAGATTGAATGTGATCTTTGCTCTCAAGTATGTTCCCAAGTTTTACACTTTCGTGCTTTGCATGAATGGGAATGGAACCGTGTGTGTTGAATGAGGCTCCTTGTGAGCACTGAACTTTGTCCGGTGGAGTTCCTTTCTGTGTTGCTGTAATTGTGTCATTTCTCGATGAGAAAGATTAGGCAACATTTAGTCACTTCTAGCCATGATGCTCAATTTATTTACGAATGTACCCTAGTTACTAGGGACCGTTTACGTTGGAGAACAAGATCTATTGTATGCCTGTGTATTTGGGGAAGTCAAATCTGAAATAATGATGAAATTGCGTGTATCCAAAGTTAAAACTCGTGATTTGTTGCCCTCTGGTGTGTAAAAGATGCAAAAACTTACAGCACCTGGTATTCCCAGGCGGTCTCCCATCCAAGTACTGACCAGGCCCGAGCCTGCTTAGCTTCCAAGATCGGACGAGATCGGGCGTATTCAGGCTAGTATGGCCGTAAGCCAGGGAAGCTGTCCCTGACGCTCTACTTAAAGGGAAGGCAATATCCGTTTCTGTCGCTCATACTTGCTGTTGAACTGTCTCTCTACTCTAAAGTCCGGGACACACCAGCGCGCCGCAGACAGTCCCTGCTAACACGAAACGTTGTGGCAACGTTGTGCGTTAGCTGGGGTGCCACACCAGACCGGAACTATATTTTACAAAACGAACACATTGTCTTGATAATACAGCTGTAATTGAGTTCCTGACACGCCAGTAAAGCGCAATCTTGAGAAGGTGTCCATTTTAAAAAGGATTTCAATTGACATGCAGTATGAAACTGAAAGGAGGTTGCATCACTATGATGCATAACATTGCATGTATTGTATTTTCAAGTGTGTGCATTCATCCTGTTGTCATTTTGTTTTGAAAGCAGAAGAATCATTCAACAGGTTGCTGAGACAAATGTAAACCAGTAAAACATATGAAGAGAAACAAACCTTGAATATAAGTTCAGTTGTTTAAACATTTGACAAACTATGGTGAGGGGGTAAGAAAACACACAAATCCAGCAGCTCCTGTATTTCAATACACCAGAACCCAATATTATTGGCGAGTCGGGTAGTCCATCATCACAGTTCGAGGGAAGGCATCATTTCAGTAATTTCATCCCGTTGCATTCACATCCGTGCCTTGAATGAGATTGAATGTGATCTTTGCTCTCAAGTATGTTCCCAAGTTTTACACTTTCGTGCTTTGCATGAATGGGAATGGAACCGTGTGTGTTGAATGAGGCTCCTTGTGAGCACTGAACTTTGTCCGGTGGAGTTCCTTTTTGTGTTGCTGTAATTGTGTCAATTCTCGATGAGAAAGATTAGGCAACATTTAGTCACTTCTAGCCATGATGCTCAATTTATTTACGAATGTACCCTAGTTACTAGGGACCGTTTACGTTGGAGAACAAGATCTATTGTATGCCTGTGTATTTGGGGAAGTCAAATCTGAAATAATGATGAAATTGCGTGTATCCAAAGTTAAAACTCGTGATTTGTTGCCCTCTGGTGTGTAAAAGATGCAAAAACTTACAGCACCTGGTATTCCCAGGCGGTCTCCCATCCAAGTACTGACCAGGCCCGAGCCTGCTTAGCTTCCAAGATCGGACGAGATCGGGCGTATTCAGGCTAGTATGGCCGTAAGCCAGGGAAGCTGTCCCTGACGCTCTACTTAAAGGGAAGGCAATATCCGTTTCTGTCGCTCATACTTGCTGTTGAACTGTCTCTCTACTCTAAAGTCCGGGACACACCAGCGCGCCGCAGACAGTCCCTGCTAACACGAAACGTTGTGGCAACGTTGTGCGTTAGCTGGGGTGCCACTCCAGACCGGAACTATATTTTACAAAACGAACACATTGTCTTGATAAAACAGCTGTAATTGAGTTCCTGACACGCCTGTCAAGCGCAATCTTGAGAAGGTGTGCATCTCAGTAAGGATTTCAATTGACATGCAGTATGAAACTGAAAGGAGGTTGCATCACTATGATGCATAACATTGCATGTATTGTATTTTCAAGTGTGTGCATTCATCCTGTTGTCATTTTGCTTTGAAAGCAGAAGAATCATTCAACAGGTTGCTGAGACAAATGTAAACCAGTAAAACATATGAAGAGAAACAAACCTTGAATATAAGTTCAGTTGTTTAAACATTTGACAAACTATGGTGAGGGGGTAAGAAAACACACAAATCCAGCAGCTCCTGTATTTCAATACACCAGAACCCAATATTATTGGCGAGTCGGGTAGTCCATCATCACAGTTCGAGGGCAGGCATCATTTCAGTAATTTCATCCCGTTGCATTCACATCCGTGCCTTGATTGAGATTGAATGTGATCTTTGCTCTCAAGTATGTTCCCAAGTTTTACACTTTCGTGCTTTGCATGAATGGGAATGGAACCGTGTGTGTTGAATGAGGCTCCTTGTGAGCACTGAACTTTGTCCGGTGGAGTTCCTTTTTGTGTTGCTGTAATTGTGTCATTTCTCGATGAGAAAGATTAGGCAACATTTAGTCACTTCTAGCCATGATGCTCAATTTATTTACGAATGTACCCTAGTTACTAGGGACCGTTTACGTTGGAGAACAAGATCTATTGTATGCCTGTGTATTTGGGGAAGTCAAATCTGAAATAATGATGAAATTGCGTGTATCCAAAGTTAAAACTCGTGATTTGTCGCCCTCTGGTGTGTAAAAGATGCAAAAGCTTACAGCACCTGGTATTCCCAGGCGGTCTCCCATCCAAGTACTGACCAGGCCCTAGCCTGCTTAGCTTCCGAGATCGGACGAGATCTGGCGTATTCAGGCTAGTATGGCCGTAAGCCAGGGAGGCTGTCCCTGACGCTCTACTTAAAGGGAAGGCAATATCCGTTTCTGCTGCTCATACTTGCAGTTGAACTGTCTCTCTACTCTAAAGTCCGGGACACACCAGCGCGCCGCAGACAGTCCCTGCTAACACGAAACGTTGTGGCAACGTTGTGCGTTAGCTGGGGTGCCACACCAGACCGGAACTATATTTTACAAAACGAACACATTGTCTTGATAATACAGCTGTAATTGAGTGCCTGACACGCCAGTCAAGCGCAATCTTGAGAAGGTGTGCATTTCAATAAGGATTTCAAATGACATGCAGTATGAAACTGAAAGGAGGTTGCATCACTATGATGCATAACATTGCATGTATTGTATTTTCAAGTGTGTGCATTCATCCTGTTGTCATTTTGTTTTGAAAGCAGAAGAATCATTCTTGCTGAGGTTGCTGAGACAAATGTAAACCAGTAAAACATATGAAGAGAAACAAACCTTGAATATAAGTTCAGTTGTTTAAACATTTGACAAACTATGGTGAGGGGGTAAGAAAACACACAAATCCAGCAGCTCCTGTATTTCAATTCACCAGAACCCAATATTATTGGCGAGTCGGGTAGTCCATCATCACAGTTCGAGGGCAGGCATCATTTCAGTAATTTCATCCCGTTGCATTCACATCCGTGCCTTGAATGAGATTGAATGTGATCTTTGCTCTCAAGTATGTTCCCAAGTTTTACACTTTCGTGCTTTGCATGAATGGGAATGGAACCGTGTGTGTTGAATGAGGCTCCTTGTGAGCACTGAACTTTGTCCGGTGGAGTTCCTTTTTGTGTTGCTGTAATTGTGTCATTTCTCGATGAGAAAGATTAGGCAACATTTAGTCACTTCTAGCCATGATGCTCAATTTATTTACGAATGTACCCTAGTTACTAGGGACCGTTTACGTTGGAGAACAAGATCTATTGTATGCCTGTGTATTTGGGGAAGTCAAATCTGAAATAATGATGAAATTGCGTGTATCCAAAGTTAAAACTCGTGATTTGTCGCCCTCTGGTGTGTAAAAGATGCAAAAGCTTACAGCACCTGGTATTCCCAGGCGGTCTCCCATGCAAGTACTGACCAGGAACGAGCCTGCTTAGCTTCCGAGATCGGACGAGATCGGGCGTATTCAGGCTAGTAGGGCCGTAAGCCAGGAAGGCTGTCCCTGACGCTCTACTTAAAGGGAAGGCAATATCCGTTTCTGCCGTTCATACTTACAGTTGAACTGTCTCTCTTCTCTAAAGCCTGGGACACACCAGCGCGCCGCAGACAGTCCCTGCTAACACGCCACGTTGTGGCAACATTGTGGCAACGTCGTGCGTTAGCTGGGGTGCCACACCAGACCGGAACTATATATTACAAAACGAACACATTGTCTTGATAAAACAGCTGTAATTGAGTGCCTGACACGCCAGTCAAGCGCAATCTTGAGAAGGTGTGCATTTCAGTAAGGATTTCAATTGACATGCAGTATGAAACTGAAAGGAGGTTGCATCACTATGATGCATAACATTGCATGTATTGTATTTTCAAGTGTGTGCATTCATCCTGTTGTCATTTTGTTTTGAAAGCAGAAGAATCATTCAACAGGTTGCTGAGACAAATGTAAACCAGTAAAACATATGAAGAGAATCAAACCTTGAATATAAGTTCAGTTGTTTAAACATTTGACAAACTATGGTGAGGGGGTAAGAAAACACACAAATCCAGCAGCTCCTGTATTTCAATACACCAGAACCCAATATTATTGGCGAGTCGGGTAGTCCATCATCACAGTTCGAGGGCAGGCATCATTTCAGTAATTTCATCCCGTTGCATTCACATCCGTGCCTTGAATGAGATTGAATGTGATCTTTGCTCTCAAGTATGTTCCCAAGTTTTACACTTTCGTGCTTTGCATGAATGGGAATGGAACCGTGTGTGTTGAATGAGGCTCCTTGTGAGCACTGAACTTTGTCCGGTGGAGTTCCTTTTTGTGTTGCTGTGATTGTGTCATTTCTCGATGAGAAAGATTAGGCAACATTTAGTCACTTCTAGCCATGATGCTCAATTTATTTACGAATGTACCCTAGTTACTAGGGACCGTTTACGTTGGAGAACAAGATCTATTGTATGCCTGTGTATTTGGGGAAGTCAAATCTGAAATAATGATGAAATTGCGTGTATCCAAAGTTAAAACTCGTGATTTGTCGCCCTCTGGTGTGTAAAAGATGCAAAAGCTTACAGCACCTGGTATTCCCAGGCGGTCTACCATCCAAGTACTGACCAGGCCCGAGCCTGCTTAGCTTCCGAGATCGGACGAGATCGGGCGTATTCAGGCTAGTATGGCCGTAAGCCAGGGAGGCTGTCCCTGACGCTCTACTTAAAGGGAAGGCAATATCCGTTTCTGCCGCTCATACTTGCAGTTGAACTGTCTCTCTACTCTAAAGTCCGGGACACACCAGCGCGCCGCAGACAGTCCCTGCTAACACGAAACGTTGTGGCAACGTTGTGCGTTAGCTGGGGTGCCACACCAGACCGGAACTATATTTTACAAAACGAACACATTGTCTTGATAATACAGCTGTAATTGAGTGCCTGACACGCCAGTCAAGCGCAATCTTGAGAAGGTGTGCATTTCAGTAAGGATTTCAATTGACATGCAGTATGAAACTGAAAGGAGGTTGCATCACTATGATGCATAACATTGCATGTATTGTATTTTCAAGTGTGTGCATTCATCCTGTTGTCATTTTGTTTTGAAAGCAGAAGAATCATTCAACAGGTTGATGAGACAAATGTAAACCAGTAAAACATATGAAGAGAAACAAACCTTGAATATAAGTTCAGTTGTTTAAACATTTGACAAACTATGGTGAGGGGGTAAGAAAACACACAAATCCAGCAGCTCCTGTATTTCAATACACCAGAACCCAATATTATTGGCGAGTCGGGTAGTCCATCATCACAGTTCGAGGGCAGGCATCATTTCAGTAATTTCATCCCGTTGCATTCACATCCGTGCCTTGAATGAGATTGAATGTGATCTTTGCTCTCAAGTATGTTCCCAAGTTTTACACTTTCGTGCTTTGCATGAATGGGAATGGAACCGTGTGTGTTGAATGAGGCTCCTTGTGAGCACTGAACTTTGTCCGGTGGAGTTCCTTTTTGTGTTGCTGTAATTGTGTCATTTCTCGATGAGAAAGATTAGGCAACATTTAGTCACTTCTAGCCATGATGCTCAATTTATTTACGAATGTACCCTAGTTACTAGGGACCGTTTACGTTGGAGAACAAGATCTATTGTATGCCTGTGTATTTGGGGAAGTCAAATCTGAAATAATGATGAAATTGCGTGTATCCAAAGTTAAAACTCGTGATTTGTCGCCCTCTGGTGTGTAAAAGATGCAAAAGCTTACAGCACCTGGTAATCCCAGGCAGTCTCCCATCCAAGTACTGACCAGGCCCGAGCCTGCTTAGCTTCCGAGATCAGGCGTATTCAGGCTAGTATGGCCGTAAGCCAGGGAGGCTGTCCCTGACGCTCTACTTAAAGGGAAGGCAATATCCGTTTCTGCCGCTCATACTTGCAAATGAACTGTCTCTCTACTCTAAAGTCCGGGACACACCAGCGCGCCGCAGACAGTCCCTGCTAACACGAAACGTTGTGGCAACGTTGTGGCAACGTTGTGCGTTAGCTGGGGTGCCACACCAGACCGGAACTATATTTTACAAAACGAACACATTGTCTTGATAAAACAGCTGTAATTGAGTGCCTGACACGCCAGTCAAGCGCAATCTTGAGAAGGTGTGCATTTCAGTAAGGATTTCAATTGACATGCAGTATGAAACTGAAAGGAGGTTGCATCACTATGATGCATAACATTGCATGTATTATATTTTCAAGTGTGTGCATTCATCCTGTTGTCATTTTGTTTTGAAAGCAGAAGAATCATTCAACAGGTTGCTGAGACAAATGTAAACCAGTAAAACATATGAAGAGAAACAAACCTTGAATATAAGTTCAGTTGTTTAAACATTTGACAAACTATGGTGAGGGGGTAAGAAAACACACAAATCCAGCAGCTCCTGTATTTCAATACACCAGAACCCAATATTATTGGCGAGTCGGGTAGTCCATCATCACAGTTCGAGGGCAGGCATCATTTCAGTAATTTCATCCCGTTGCATTCACATCCGTGCCTTGAATGAGATTGAATGTGATCTTTGCTCTCAAGTATGTTCCCAAGTTTTACACTTTCGTGCTTTGCATGAATGGGAATGGAACCGTGCGTGTTGAATGAGGCTCCTTGTGAACACTGAACATTGCCCGGTGGAGTTCCTTTTTGTGTTGCTGTAATTGTGTCATTTCTCGATGAGAAAGATTAGGCAACATTTAGTCACTTCTAGCCATGATGCTCAATTTATTTACGAATGTACCCTAGTTACTAGGGACCGTTTACGTTGGAGAACAAGATCTATTGTATGCCTGTGAATTTGGGGAAGTCAAATCTGAAATAATGATGAAATTGCGTGTATCCAAAGTTAAAACTCGTGATTTGTCGCCCTCTGGTGTGTAAAAGATGCAAAAGCTTACAGCACCTGGTATTCCCAGGCGGTCTCCCATCCAAGTACTAACCAGGCCCGAACCTGCTTAGCTTCCGAGATCGGACGAGATCGGGCGTATTCAGACTAGTATGGCCGTAAGCCAGGGAGGCTGTCCCTGACCCTCTACTTAAAGGGAAGGCAATATCCGTTTCTGCCACTCATACTTGCAGTTGAACTGTCTCTCTACTCTAAAGTCCGGGACACACCAGCACGCTGCAGACAGTCCCTGCTAACACGAAACGTTGTGGCAACGTTGTGCGTTAGCTGGGGTGCCACACCAGACCGGAACTATATTTTACAAAACGAACACATTGTCTTGATAATACAGCTGTAATTGAGTGCCTGACACGCCAGTCAAGCGCAATCTTGAGAAGGTGTGCATTTCAGTAAGGATTTCAATTGACATGCAGTATGAAACTGAAAGGAGGTTGCATCACTATGATGCATAACATTGCATGTATTGTATTTTCAAGTGTGTGCATTCATCCTGTTGTCATTTTGTTTTGAAAGCAGAAGAATCATTCAACAGGTTGCTGAGACAAATGTAAACCAGTAAAACATATGAAGAGAAACAAACCTTGAATATAAGTTCAGTTGTTTAAACATTTGACAAACTATGGTGAGGGGGTAAGAAAACACACAAATCCAGCAGCTCCTGTATTTCAATACACCAGAACCCAATATTATTGGCGAGTCGGGTAGTCCATCATCACAGTTCGAGGGCAGGCATCATTTCAGTAATTTCATCCCGTTGCATTCACATCCGTGCCTTGAATGAGATTGAATGTGATCTTTGCTCTCAAGTATGTTCCCAGGTTTTACACTTTCGTGCTTTGCATGAATGGGAATGGAACCGTGTGTGTTGAATGAGGCTCCTTGTGAGCACTGAACTTTGTCCGGTGGAGTTCCTTTTTGTGTTGCTGTAATTGTGTCATTTCTCGATGAGAAAGATTAGGCAACATTTAGTCACTTCTAGCCATGATGCTCAATTTATTTACGAATGTACCCTAGTTACTAGGGACCGTTTACGTTGGAGAACAAGATCTATTGTATGCCTGTGTATTTGGGGAAGTCAAATCTGAAATAATGATGAAATTGCGTGTATCCAAAGTTAAAACTCGTGATTTGTCGCCCTCTGGTGTGTAAAAGATGCCAAAGCCTACAGCACCTGGTATTCCCAGGCGGTCTCCCATCCAAGTACTGACCAGGCCCGAGCCTGCTTAGCTTCCGAGATCGGACGAGATCGGGCGTATTCAGGCTAGTATGGCCGTAAGCCAGGAAGGCTGTCCCTGACGCTCTACTTAAAGGGAAGGCAATATCCGTTTCTGCTGTTCATACTTACAGTTGAACTGTCTCTCTACTCTAAAGCCCGGGACACACCAGCGCGCCGCAGACAGTCCCTGCTAACACGCCACGTTGTGGCAACATTGTGGCAACGTTGTGCGTTAGCTGGGGTGCCACACCAGACCGGAACTATATATTACAAAACGAACACATTCTCTTGATAAAACAGCTGTAATTGAGTGCCTGACACGCCAGTCAAGCGCAATCTTGAGTAGGTGTGCATTTCAGTAAGGATTTCAATTGACATGCAGTATGAAACTGAAAGGAGGTTGCATCACTATGATGCATAACATTGCATGTATTGTATTTTCAAGTGTGTGCATTCATCCTGTTGTCATTTTGTTTTGAAAGCAGAAGAATCATTCAACAGGTTGCTGAGACAAATGTAAACCAGTAAAACATATGAAGAGAAACAAACCTTGAA
>NW_027102674.1:75000-82500 GCF_036373705.1 Amia ocellicauda
TTTCAGTAATTTCATCCCGTTGCATTCACATCCGTGCCTTGAATGAGATTGAATGTGATCTTTGCTCTCAAGTATGTTCCCAAGTTTTACACTTTCGTGCTTTGCATGAATGGGAATGGAACCGTGTGTGTTGAATGAGGCTCCTTGTGAGCACTGAACTTTGTCCGGTGGAGTTCCTTTTTGTGTTGCTGTAATTGTGTCATTTCTCGATGAGAAAGATTAGGCAACATTTAGTCACTTCTAGCCATGATGCTCAATTTATTTACGAATGTACCCTAGTTACTAGGGACCGTTTACGTTGGAGAACAAGATCTATTGTATGCCTGTGTATTTGGGGAAGTCAAATCTGAAATAATGATGAAATTGCGTGTATCCAAAGTTAAAACTCGTGATTTGTCGCCCTCTGGTGTGTAAAAGATGCAAAAGCTTACAGCACCTGGTATTCCCAGGCGGTCTCCCATCCAAGTACTGACCAGGCCCGAGCCTGCTTAGCTTCCGAGATCGGACGAGATCGGGCGTATTCAGGCTAGTATGGCCGTAAGCCAGGGAGGCTGTCCCTGACGCTCTACTTATAGGGAAGGCAATATCCGTTTCTGCCGTTCATACTTACAGTTGAACTGTCTCTCTACTCTAAAGCCCGGGACACACCAGCGCGCCGCAGACAGTCCCTGCTAACACGCCACGTTGTGGCAACGTTGTGCGTTAGCTGGGGTGCCACACCAGACCGGAACTATATTTTACAAAACGAACACATTGTCTTGATAATACAGCTGTAATTGAGTGCCTGACACGCCAGTCAAGCGCAATCTTGAGAAGTTGTGCATTTCAGTAAGGATTTCAATTGACATGCAGTATGAAACTGAAAGGAGGTTGCATCACTATGATGCATAACATTGCATGTATTGTATTTTCAAGTGTGTGCATTCATCCTGTTGTCATTTTGTTTTGAAAGCAGAAGAATCATTCAACAGGTTGCTGAGACAAATGTAAACCAGTAAAACATATGAAGAGAAACAAACCTTGAATATAAGTTCAGTTGTTTAAACATTTGACAAACTATGGTGAGGGGGTAAGAAAACACACAAATCCAGCAGCTCCTGTATTTCAATACACCAGAACCCAATATTATTGGCGAGTCGGGTAGTCCATCATCACAGTTCGAGGGCAGGCATCATTTCAGTAATTTCATCCCGTTGCATTCACATCCGTGCCTTGAATGAGATTGAATGTGATCTTTGCTCTCAAGTATGTTCCCAAGTTTTACACTTTCGTGCTTTGTATGAATGGGAATGGAACCGTGTGTGTTGAATGAGGCTCCTTGTGAGCACTGAACTTTGTCCGGTGGAGTTCCTTTTTGTGTTGCTGTAATTGTGTCATTTCTCGATGAGAAAGATTAGGCAACATTTAGTCACTTCTAGCCATGATGCTCAATTTATTTACAAATGTACACTAGTTAATAGGGACCGTTTACGTTGGAGAACAAGATCTATTGTATGCCTGTGTATTTGGGGAAGTCAAATCTGAAATAATGATGAAATTGCGTGTATCCAAAGTTAAAACTCGTGATTTGTCGCCCTCTGGTGTGTAAAAGATGCAAAAGCTTACAGCACCTGGTATTCCCAGGCGGTCTCCCATCCAAGTACTGACCAGGCCCGAGCCTGCTTAGCTTCTGAGATCGGACGTATTCAGGCTAGTATGGCCGTAAGCTGTCCCTGACGCTCTACTTAAAGGGAAGGCAATATCCGTTTCTGCCGCTCATACTTGCAGTTGAACTGTCTCTCTACTCTAAAGTCCGGGACACACCAGCGCGCCGCAGACAGTCCCTGCTAACACGAAACGTTGTGGCAACATTGTGCGTTAGCTGGGGTGCCACACCAGACCGGAACTATATTTTACAAAACGAACACATTGTCTTGATAATACAGCTGTAATTGAGTGCCTGACACGCCAGTCAAGCGCAATCTTGAGAAGGTGTGCATTTCAGTAAGGATTTCAATTGACATGCAGTATGAAACTGAAAGGAGGTTGCATCACTATGATGCATAACATTGCATGTATTGTATTTTCAAGTGTGTGCATTCATCCTGTTGTCATTTTGTTTTGAAAGCAGAAGAATCATTCAACAGGTTGCTGAGACAAATGTAAACCAGTAAAACATATGAAGAGAAACAAACCTTGAATATAAGTTCAGTTGTTTAAACATTTGACAAACTATGGTGAGGGGGTAAGAAAACACACAAATCCAGCAGCTCCTGTATTTCAATACACCAGAACCCAATATTATTGGCGAGTCGGGTAGTCCATCATCACAGTTCGAGGGCAGGCATCATTTCAGTAATTTCATCCCGTTGCATTCACATCCGTGCCTTGAATGAGATTGAATGTGATCTTTGCTCTCAAGTATGTTCCCAAGTTTTACACTTTCGTGCTTTGCATGAATGGGAATGGAACCGTGTGTGTTGAATGAGGCTCCTTGTGAGCACTGAACTTTGTCCGGTGGAGTTCCTTTTTGTGTTGCTGTAATTGTGTCATTTCTCGATGAGAAAGATTAGGCAACATTTAGTCACTTCTAGCCATGATGCTCAATTTATTTACGAATGTACCCTAGTTACTACGGACCGTTTACGTTGGAGAACAAGATCTATTGGATGCCTGTGTATTTGGGGAAGTCAAATCTGAAATAATAATGAAATTGCGTGTATCCAAAGTTAAAACTCGTGATTTGTCGCCCTCTGGTGTGTAAAAGATGCAAAAGCTTACAGCACCTGGTATTCCCAGGTGGTCTCCCATCCAAGTACTGACCAGGCCCGAGCCTGCTTAGCTTCTGAGATCGGACGTATTCAGGCTAGTATGGCCGTAAGCTGTCCCTGACGCTCTACTTAAAGGGAAGGCAATATCCGTTTCTGCCGCTCATACTTGCAGTTGAACTGTCTCTCTACTCTAAAGTCCGGGACACACCAGCGCGCCGCAGACAGTCCCTGCTAACACGAAACGTTGTGGCAACGTTGTGCGTTAGCTGGGGTGCCACACCAGACCGGAACTATATTTTACAAAACGAACACATTGTCTTGATAATACAGCTGTAATTGAGTGCCTGACACGCCAGTCAAGCGCAATCTTGAGAAGGTGTGCATTTCAGTAAGGATTTCAATTGACATGCAGTATGAAACTGAAAGGAGGTTGCATCACTATGATGCATAACATTGCATGTATTGTATTTTCAAGTGTGTGCATTCATCCTGTTGTCATTTTGTTTTGAAAGCAGAAGAATCATTCAACAGGTTGCTGAGACAAATGTAAACCAGTAAAACATATGAAGAGAAACAAACCTTGAATATAAGTTCAGTTGTTTAAACATTTGACAAACTATGGTGAGGGGGTAAGAAAACACACAAATCCAGCAGCTCCTGTATTTCAATACACCAGAACCCAATATTATTGGCGAGTCGGGTAGTCCATCATCACAGTTCGAGGGCAGGCATCATTTCAGTAATTTCATCCCGTTGCATTCACATCCGTGCCTTGAATGAGATTGAATGTGATCTTTGCTCTCAAGTATGTTCCCAAGTTTTACACTTTCGTGCTTTGCATGAATGGGAATGGAACCGTGTGTGTTGAATGAGGCTCCTTGTGAGCACTGAACTTTGTCCGGTGGAGTTCCTTTTTGTGTTGCTGTAATTGTGTCATTTCTCGATGAGAAAGATTAGGCAACATTTAGTCACTTCTAGCCATGATGCTCAATTTATTTACGAATGTACCCTAGTTACTACGGACCGTTTACGTTGGAGAACAAGATCTATTGGATGCCTGTGTATTTGGGGAAGTCAAATCTGAAATAATGATGAAATTGCGTGTATCCAAAGTTAAAACTCGTGATTTGTCGCCCTCTGGTGTGTAAAAGATGCAAAAGCTTACAGCACCTGGTATTCCCAGGCGGTCTCCCATCCAAGTACTGACCAGGCCCGAGCCTGCTTAGCTTCCGAGATCAGACGAGATCGGGCGTATTCAGGCTAGTATGGCCGTAAGCCAGGGAGGCTGTCCCTGACGCTCTACTTAAAGGGAAGGCAATATCCGTTTCTGCCGTTCATACTTACAGTTGAACTGTCTCTCTACTCTAAAGCCCGGGACACACCAGCGCGCCGCAGACAGTCCCTGCTTACATGCCACATTGTGGCAACGTTGTGCGTTAGCTGGGGTGCCACACCAGACCGGAACTATTTTTTACAAAACGAACACATTGTCTTGATAAAACAGCTGTAATTGAGTGCCTGACACGCCAGTCAAGCTCAATCTTGAGAAGGTGTGCATTTCAGTAAGGATTTCAATTGACATGCAGTATGAAGCTGAAAGGAGGTTGCATCACTATGATGCATAACATTGCATGTATTGTATTTTCAAGTGTGTGCATTCATCCTGTTGTCATTTTGTTTTGAAAGCAGAAGAATCATTCAACAGGTTGCTGAGACAAATGTAAACCAGTAAAACATATGAAGAGAAACAAACCTTGAATATAAGTTCAGTTGTTTAAACATTTGACAAACTATGGTGAGGGGGTAAGAAAACACACAAATCCAGCAGCTCCTGTATTTCAATACACCAGAACCCAATATTATTGGCGAGTCGGGTAGTCCATCATCACAGTTCGAGGGCAGGCATCATTTCAGTAATTTCATCCCGTTGCATTCACATCCGTGCCTTGAATGAGATTGAATGTGATCTTTGCTCTCAAGTATGTTCCCAAGTTTTACACTTTCGTGCTTTGCATGAATGGGAATGGAACCGTGTGTGTTGAATGAGGCTCCTTGTGAGCACTGAACTTTGTCCGGTGGAGTTCCTTTTTGTGTTGCTGTAATTGTGTCATTTCTCGATGAGAAAGATTAGGCAACATTTAGTCACTTCTAGCCATGATGCTCAATTTATTTACGAATGTACCCTAGTTACTAGGGACCGTTTACGTTGGAGAACAAGATCTATTGTATGCCTGTGTATTTGGGGAAGTAAAATCTGAAATAATGATGAAATTGTGTGTATCCAAAGTTAAAACTCGTGATTTGTCGCCCTCTGGTGTGTAAAAGGTGCAAAAGCTTACAGCACCTGGTATTCCCAGGCGGTCTCCCATCCAAGTACTGACCAGGCCCGAGCCCGCTTGGCTTCCGAGATCCGATGAGATCGGGCGTATTCAGGCTAGTATGGCCGTAAGCCAGGGAGGCTGTCCCTGACGCTCTACTTAAAGGGAAGGCAATATCCGTTTCTGCCGTTCATACTTACAGTTGAACTGTCTCTCTACTCTAAAGCCCGGGACACACCAGCGCGCCGCAGCCAGTCCCTGCTAACACGCCACGTTGTGGCAACATTGTGGCAACGTTGTGCGTTAGCTGGGGTGCCACACCAGACCGGAACTATATATTACAAAACGAACACATTGTCTTGATAAAACAGCTGTGATTGAGTGCCTGACACGCCAGTCAAGCGCAATCTTGAGAAGGTGTGCATTTCAGTAAGGATTTCAATTGACATGCAGTATGAAACTGAAAGGAGGTTGCATCACTATGATGCATAACATTGCATGTATTGTATTTTCAAGTGTGTGCATTCATCCTGTTGTCATTTTGTTTTGAAAGCAGAAGAATCATTCAACAGGTTGCTGAGACAAATGTAAACCAGTAAAACATATGAAGAGAAACAAACCTTGAATATAAGTTCAGTTGTTTAAACATTTGACAAACTATGGTGAGGGGGTAAGAAAACACACAAATCCAGCAGCTCCTGTATTTCAATACACCAGAACCCAATATTATTGGCGAGTCGGGTAGTCCATCATCACAGTTCGAGGGCAGGCATCATTTCAGTAATTTCATCCCGTTGCATTCACATCCGTGCCTTGAATGAGATTGAATGTGATCTTTGCTCTCAAGTATGTTCCCAAGTTTTACACTTTCGTGCTTTGCATGAATGGGAATGGAACCGTGTGTGTTGAATGAGGCTCCTTGTGAGCACTGAACTTTGTCCGGTGGAGTTCCTTTTTGTGTTGCTGTAATTGTGTCATTTCTCGATGAGAAAGATTAGGCAACATTTAGTCACTTCTAGCCATGATGCTCAATTTATTTACGAATGTACCCTAGTTACTAGGGACCGTTTACGTTGGAGAACAAGATCTATTGTATGCCTGTGTATTTGGGGAAGTCAAATCTGAAATAATGATGAAATTGCGCGTATCCAAAGTTAAAAATCGTGATTTGTCGCCCTCTGGTGTGTAAAAGATGCAAAAGCTTACAGCACCTGGTATTCCCAGGCGCTCTCCCATCCAAGTACTGACCAGGCCCGAGCCTGCTTAGCTTCCGAGATCGGACGAGATCGGGCGTATTCAGGCTAGTATGGCCGTAAGCCAGGGAGGCTGTCCCTGACGCTCTACTTAAAGGGAAGGCAATATCCGTTTCTGCCGCTCATACTTGCAGTTGAACTGTCTCTCTACTCTAAAGCCCGGGACACACCAGCGCGCCGCAGCCAGTCCCTGCTAACACGCCACGTTGTGGCAACATTGTGGCAACGTTGTGCGTTAGCTGGGGTGCCACACCAGACCGGAACTATATATTACAAAACGAACACATTGTCTTGATAAAACAGCTGTAATTGAGTGCCTGACACGCCAGTCAAGCGCAATCTTGAGAAGGTGTGCATTTCAGTAAGGATTTCAATTGACATGCAGTATGAAACTGAAAGGAGGTTGCATCACTATGATGCATAACATTGCATGTATTGTATTTTCAAGTGTGTGCATTCATCCTGTTGTCATTTTGTTTTGAAAGCAGAAGAATCATTCAACAGGTTGCTGAGACAAATGTAAACCAGTAAAACATATGAAGAGAATCAAACCTTGAATATAAGTTCAGTTGTTTAAACATTTGACAAACTATGGTGAGGGGGTAAGAAAACACACAAATCCAGCAGCTCCTGTATTTCAATACACCAGAACCCAATATTATTGGCGAGTCGGGTAGTCCATCATCACAGTTCGAGGGCAGGCATCATTTCAGTAATTTCATCCCGTTGCATTCACATCCGTGCCTTGAATGAGATTGAATGTGATCTTTGCTCTCAAGTATGTTCCCAAGTTTTACACTTTCGTGCTTTGCATGAATGGGAATGGAACCGTGTGTGTTGAATGAGGCTCCTTGTGAGCACTGAACTTTGTCCGGTGGAGTTCCTTTTTGTGTTGCTGTAATTGTGTCATTTCTCGATGAGAAAGATTAGGCAACATTTAGTCACTTCTAGCCATGATGCTCAATTTATTTACGAATGTACCCTAGTTACTAGGGACCGTTTACGTTGGAGAACAAGATCTATTGTATGCCTGTGTATTTGGGGAAGTCAAATCTGAAATAATGATGAAATTGCGTGTATCCAAAGTTAAAACTCGTGATTTGTCGCCCTCTGGTGTGTAAAAGATGCAAAAGCTTACAGCACCTGGTATTCCCAGGCGGTCTCCCATCCAAGTACTGA